>NC_051163.1:151542851-151602850 GCF_013339745.2 Dermacentor silvarum | reverse complement strand
CGGTTGTTGATCCTTTCCGCGTGAGGAAATCTGAATAAGTCGCTGAATATGTGAAACACTACGAGAGTATAGATTATGGCTTGTCTGTGGACGTTGAGGACTTGTTTTATTCAGTACCTCAAGATAAGCTTTTAGTTGCTGTTAGGAAGTGCATTGAACAGAGTTGCGAATGCGATTTCCAAAACTCCGCTTGTTGTCGGTTCATCATTTCACGCTTTTAGAATTTTATCTTAGTGTAACATTTACTGCTTTTAACGAGCAGCATTTTCTGCAACGCAGAGGAATGTGTATTGGGTCTTGCGTGGCTCCGATTCTATGCGATATAATTGACAGTGCGCTTGATTTGGCTTTTAATGGGGGGAAGGTATTCAAAGTGCTTCGGTACGTCGATGACTTTTTAATTCTTTTAAAGAAAGAGGACGGTTTCACTGCCCTTGGGAGTATTTTAGATGTTTTTATTCAAGCTGGGCAGGGTTTGAGTTTCACTCATGCATTGCTTGGAACTGAGGGGTTACAATTCCTGGATCTCAGGCTAAAATTTAGTGTAGGCCATGTTTGCTGAGAGTACCTCCCACGGGTTAAGAAGTGTCTCCTGCCTTTTGACTCTGCCCACTCTAAAATAGTAAAAAGGGGCATCGCATTACAATGTCTGGATGATGCGCTCCGTAAGTCATGCCCGCATTCAATGCAGCAAAGCTTTCCCAATCAGATTGGGTCGCCTTTTAGCAGCGGGATTCCCTCAGTTGCTTGTTGTTCCGGTGGCCGAGTCTATCCTGCAGAGGGTAAAGAACAGAGCTGGAGCGGAAAGGGCTGCGACCCAGCGATGGATGGTGACACCCGTAGCCATGAGTTATATGCATCAGGTCTCGCACAACCTGAAGAAGGTCGCGAACAGGCAGCGTATTCATGTGGTCTTCACGGCTCCTAATAAGCTATCCAGGCTCTGCCCTCGAATTTGCGGTGACAGGAAAGAAGGTTGCCAAACAAGCCAAGATAGCCGCTTCGTGGGGTGTGCGACAGGAGTGGTATACTCCGTCCCCTTGTTGTGCGGGAAGGTGTACATCGGCCAAACCGAACGGTGCATAAACGACCGGCTAAGGCAGCATGCGCTAAACGTTAAGAAAAAAAAAGAGGACAGGTATGCACATTTGGTTGCCCACATCATGACGTGTGGTTGCGAGGCACGATTTTATGAAACCACTATCTTAGGCAAATCAACAAACTACACGGCTCGAGTGGCTCTAGAAGCATTCTACATCCACAAGAACTCAGATATTTGTATAAGCGAAGCGTCAATTCTTTTGCACAGTGCCGAACTGAACTATTTGAACTCTGTTACCTGAGGGACATAGTACTGTTAACTTTTTTAGATTCCTTTTTATCACCTTGCATGGGAAAGGGGCGTGACACTGGTGTACGTGGTTCGCCTTATAAATCGGAGGGTTTGTTGACTGAAATAAACGGTTGGTAGTAGCGCTCGTCCGCGTCTGTCGTGTCTTCGTGTGTGTTGAGCGTACTTTTTTGCGCTGTGTCTGAAAGGAACTCGTGATATGTACTTGGGCCATGCGGCGGTCGCGACAGCGCCATATGGGTAGATAATATAGGAATAATGCAAAAATCAGTACGAAAGTGTGTAATTTAACTGCCTGCAGAGCGGCGACAAATTTTCTCCACCCAAAATTAAGGAAGGGTATTGCTTCGGCTCAAAACAGAAGTAAAAGCGGGTAGCTAAAAAGGAAAGAAAAGACCAAACGAAAGCCACAGATGATGCGGCAAGTTAAACTACCCAATATCCGAGTGTGTTTGTTGGGAAGCGCCGCGAGGGCCGGCTTTCAATAAACAAGGTTGGTAAAAATTGGTTATTGATGTCCTCGTCATTTTCGTTTTCACGCGATAGCTTTGATTATGATGCTACCTGTTTGAATAAACGGCGATAATTTCTGCGGTTTTACAAACTAATGAACAGTCATACGTTTTCATAATTACGCGTTTATGGACCTGAAGGAACAGAACCTTTACTTGCATTGATTTTTGCCGCTTCCCAATCTAAAGGACAAACTTCACTCGGCGGGGAAGTTTAGTGAAGCGGTCAATGACTTCGGACACGTTGATTCCGACGTCTCTGTGGACGTCGGCACCCTTGTCGAGCCAGACCTTGTCGTCCGCAAAAAAGAACCGCCTCAAAAATAGGCCGTTAACTTTCTTCTGTTTTCTCGTATTTTACTTTGCCTGCCTAACCATGTGTTCCTCAGACATTGCAGAGCGCAACTAGTTTTTCTAATCTCATGTTAAAAATATACTATCTGCGCTTGAAGTGGTCACTGGAACGGTGGCTAGAATCTGAAGCCGTTTCTACACATTTACATAGAACCTGCAGTCGCATTGAGAGAGGGCATCTTTTCCGGTGCTAAAACCTAAAAGTACTCCTTCGATCTCGTTGGCATCCTTGTTTAGGTACCTTGCACGAACAGTAAACTGTTGGATACCGGAAATATCCGTCGTTTCGTCAGCAAATATGGAGAAGCGGCCTGCACCATTTACTTTTGCATCTAGGCTTTCTTTGATAATTTCACCACAAATTTCTATAATTTGGTTTTGTACATCTGGGCTCAAATGCGAGGTATTACTGGGGCAGCATCCAAATGGTTCTTCAGATATCTAGCTCCACAATCAGATCGCAAATGAAGAAGCGCTCTGAAAATACCAATATTTTCAGAGGGGATTTGCTTAAATCCATAGGACCACTGTCCCTATGGCCACGGAGAGCCAGACCTTGTCGTCCGCAAAAAAAGAACCGCCTCAATCGTTAACTTTCTTCTGTGTTCTCTTATTTCACTTTGCCTGCCCTGGTCCACCTGATTGATCACATCGGACGCCCTTCCTGAAAATGTTTGGTGAAAATTATCAGCTGCCAGCTGGCAGTCACGGTCATATTTAGTATTTCGTGTGTGTTGTTGTGTGGTGGTTGTTCTGGCGTGGAAGATTGCGAGCGCGGCCTTCCATTTCTGAAACGGCTTGGACACGAGGGCTCCAGTGCGCGCAGTTAGCTCAAGTTTATAAGAACATTAAACCCATAAAGTTCCAGAATTGAAAATCTAAAGCACGCCTTTGGAAATGTGAGTGCACCTTTCGCGTCATAAGTTTATGAGAACTTTATACCCATAAAGTTTCGGAATTGAATTCCATGCGCTCCGTAGATTCCGCGGCGGCTGCGAAATGCCGCAACGCGCCCGCTCGCTATCGAAAAACCCTTGAAAGTTTGCGCTCGGATGGGGCTCCTTGCGTTATGCGAGTTCAGGTGCCAAGGGCGTTGCGACGAAATCCAGCCCGAGTTCGCAATGTGCGTGCCGAAATCTGTTTTCGAGCTTGAAAAGGACATTGTGGACAAAATCCAGAATTATTCCCGGCGCCGGTGGTTGTTCTGGTCGGCGGTTCATGCCAGCACGACATAATTTCGGGGGGGGGGGGGGGAGGGGGGTGGTCTGAAGTCCTATCAGTGCTGCTACTGCTACTACTACCCCTACTGCTACTACTATTACATTATTAATAAATAATTATTATAGAGAAAGTACCACAACAATGACAGCTTTACATGAGATCCAACGCAGTGTTTTAGCATAAGTGATGCGAATGTTCCATTGCGATTATAGAAAAGTTTTCATGTGTTAAATTTGTCGATTTGATGCAGATTGACAGTGGAATCAACATTCTTTGGCTTACTTATCGTGATTATTTTTTTTCATTTACCATAAACCACTTCTCCACTATTAAATCTCTTAAGAAACTTTAGTGGACTCTGGGCTTGGGCTCCCGTGTACTGGTGATGGATAGTGCACCTGAATACGCAGGCCTCTCTTTTCCTCGCGCCACCGGCACCGCCGCTGTCCGCCGTGACAAGCGATATAAGTCGTTCTACTCGGTACAGAGCAGAGAACATGGCGGAAACAACGCCGGTATACCACTTGCTTCAGCTCTTGTGCCATCCGTATCGGCAAAGGCGCGTTCCCACCACGGCGTCAGGAAGAACATCTGGCCGCTAAGGCCGGAGCAGCGGTCTCACTCCTATCGCGTGCACTCGAGCAGTATACACGGTCCCCCTCGTCGTCGCGCAAGAACTATCTGCAGCAACTCTGAGCCTGACGGGACGCTGCGCACCGGGGCTGCGCAAATCGCAATGAAAGTGGGAAAGCTGTTTACTCTGCGCCGTACAGCGGACCGTTGTCGTCTACAGTAGTCATTAATGCGAAAGCATTAGATGAGCCATGAGGCAGAAAAGCCGGCGTCATCCACAACGAGTGGTATCAAAAGTCAATGTGACTTCATCAGCGTCTTGAATGAAATCAGTAGTAATAGAGAAGATAGTAAACGGTATGACCACGTTAATTAGTAGTAATTATGGGTAGTTATTGTGAATTAAGGTGAATTACAGTGAAATGAAATAAAGTTACGAGTTAGAGAAGGGTGACTTAAGGTGGAGTCAAGTGAATTAAGCTGAAGTAAACTGGAATTAAATTTGGTTAAGGTGGATTAAAGTGGATCACCATATCAACTCGTACCTACTTGGCGATGAGTTCTGAATGGTTGTGGTCTGGTGATTAATGAACGCAGAGAAAAGAAAGCAAAGGAAGGATCGCAAACAGGTTGTAATAAGTCTTTATTGCCAATGGCTAAGAGGAGTCATAATGCTTTCGCATTCAAATCACGTAAGGATACTTAAGGTACAATTTTTTTTGCCCATGGGCCGCCACAGGGCTATCGCTTTAAACCCCACCGCGCCTCTGCCCGCCATATAACGCTTTGCAGTAAACCTTCTCTGTCATAGCGTTCATGATCCACCAATAAAACCTGCCATGTTTGGCTACGTCATAGTGCACAGCTGTCGCTTTATTATCAACAATCTTTTTAATTTTGGGCGCGAACGTCCGTCACATCCAATTATCCTCGCGTTGCAACGGCAGCCCCTGCCACATCCGAGTTTCACCCCACCGCCCGTATATTTCGGCCGGCAGCATGCTGCACTGTCAATGCTTGAAGGGGTCTGCTGTGTCACGGCGCGAAGCTCCCCTCGCTAGAAACCGGCGAAGTTTCTGCACGCGCTAAGAGTGCATGTTTATTTCCCCTAAACACTACGATTAGCAACATCTAGGTTTCAAAATTTTAATTAAATTATCGGCTTTTACGTGCCAAAACCACGATCTGATTATCAGGCACGCCGTAGTTAGGGACTTCGGAATAATTTGGACCACCTGGGGTTCTTTACCGTGCACCTACATTTAAGTACACGGGTGTTTTCACATTTCGCCCCCATCGAAATGCGGCCGCCGTGGCCGGGATTCGATCCCGCGACCTCGTGCTCAGCAACCCAACACCATAGCTACTCAGAAACCACGGCGGGTCGGAACAGATAGGAAATTGAAATGAATCACATGCATCAAAGTTTGCATTGCGAGTATTATGAAGTACAGTTTCTTTTTTTCTTGCAATTTATGATATATGACAGTCTTTGTGAGGACCTCAATTTCCTGTTTTACGTTTAGGCTACTGACACTGCACAAACTATATTTTTTGTCATAATACAGAATACAGGCACCAGAGTGCGCCTCATAAACACATCGGTATAATGAGGTGTAATTTGTGGATACATTTCTCGCTATGGGTAATAATGGAGCTCCTTTCTCGCAAATATGTGTCTTGGGTCAGAGCGCTTATGCTGAAAGTGGACTGATTTTCCGCGTTTTCCGTGGAGCTACCGAAGTGACTGTGAAAGCCTTTCGCTGTTTAAAGGTGTAAGCCTTTCGATGCCAGGCGCCTGAATTATACACAAAGAACGCGCTCGTCCGGAACCAGAAAAGTCTCAAGCATCATGCAAAAGTCGGGATTACCCTTCTACGGGTTTGTCGCGTCCTTGACAAAAAAAAGGAAAACCGGGGAGTGACAAGTCATTTTTAACGACGGGTGGTCGTTCTTATCGTGATCACACATGACGACTTGCGCCAACGTACCGTAATTTGTCGGGAAGCATGTGATGGTTCATTCTTTAGAAAGGGTATTTATTTTTTCCGCAACGTAACTAACCTCATCGGGGCAGATTTAAATATATAAAGGTCACGAGTCAGGCAGTGGTACCCTAGGTGAAATGAACGCCCGAGAAAGATGGACTTGTAGTCGCTTTCTTTTGGAAACGCTGATAACGTTGCAGTTTAAACCACAATTGAACTTCGTACAGAGTATTTTTACCAACAGCTTAACAGAAGGCTATTCAGTCGTGATATCAAACTTATAACTTTTTAGCAGAGACACTCTCACATGACTTCAACATATATACAATAAAGGGCTCCGTAATTTCCACCGTGACTTAACCTAGGTACGTTGGCGTACTTCATGTAATCCCGTCAGCCTACTCACATATACCGCATTACTAATCACATCTACCATGGCCTCGGCTACATCCCAAGAAGCAATTGCTTACCTCTTCTCATTGCTAAAGATTCGGTAGGCGTAAGACAGGCCAAAATTAGAATATGAATGCCCTGTATGGAATTAGCATGGAACCTTCAGTGATATAGAACGTATGCATTACACTCGAGTCTGTCCAGAAACGGGCAGTAACATTAATTTACTCTGACTATTCATTTATCATCAGCGTTAATAAACAAAAAGCATGCTGAGCTTCTATCGCTAGGTTTGCGTCGTGAAGTCACCTGACCTTGCACAAGTTCTACAATTCTACGCTCTAATATTCCATCATCAAGAGCTCGGCGCTTGTCATCACGTATAAGCTAAAAAGCAGCCTGGCCTTCAGAACGTATAGTCAGCGTCCAAAGCTTTCGCATGCCTCAAGCTGAAAAAATATTATATTTCTACGCCTGAGGCACGCATCGTGGCATTCGGATTTACAGCGTATACTAGTCTAGAGTAAACAAAAGTTTTGCATACTTTTACTGGCTGTGGGCGTAGCTGCGTTGAAAATGAACCTATTGGCAGAATCTCGGCCGCATAAACTTTTGACCGTGACGGTGCCATTGAACACTTGTATTTTCTTTATTCTGCACTTATTTTTTAATGAATGGCCTTCCAGGCAATGTCATGCAATGCTTACACCTGGTTAATTTTCAGGACAGCCATCTCAGGCATGATGTATTAAGTATAAGAACTGAACTACTATGTAGTGTCATTATTATCACCAACGAGGTGTAATAAATTTGTAAACAAATAAAGGATAATAACATTGCCTATGAAATTTTACTGAAATCTCAGGACTACTTCAAAATTTCGCCTATTGCGTGATCATGACAAAACGACCGTACCGATATGGGACATAAACGATTATAATAAAGGAACATTTCTGCAAACCGTCATGGTCCTTTCTCATGTTTCTTCAGTTATTCAAACACGTTAAATTTAGGGTAGGAGAATATTCGCACATAATTACTAAAGAATTGCACCAGTAATCATATCATGGTGCTATGACCGGATTCAGCAATAGAGTTAGTCAAGAACAGAACAGCAGAATGCTATATGGCAACTTCGGTAATTGTAGCCGAAAACAGTGTCTTCTTGCACAACTTTGTGGGCATAATTCAAAAAGGGTGTGGTCTGTGATTGGAGTCGTTCTCTATTTTTACACGACAGGCTACATTAACACGTCCCAGAGTCTTTCCGCATAATTTCCAATACTCCTCTGCGTAAGTTGTGGTAAAAGGGTAAAAGGATATGAAGACTTTTAGTATTTCTGGAATTTTGTGAAGGTATATGGGAATGGTTCAAATGATAGGACACGTGCGCTGCATATTGAGGGTAGAATGTTTATGTTTCGAGGTACTGGTTTGTACTAAGCAAACAAGCTTGTGCATTAATTCGGATAGCCTTCATTTGCACTGAAGGTCAGGTATACGCAAAAATTCTGCTTTGATATAATGCAAATGCACTCAGTCAAATAGCTTCAACTGCATTCCTTTGTAAAAATACTACGTCTGGGGCTGCAGCCAACTTTTCTACTTCTGTGTCTTTTAATTGCACACACTGGGCGCTATTTATTTTTCTGGCACGTTTCAAGCCGCACAATAGTTGCACAAAACACGCCTTTCCCAAGACGTAGCTGAAAAGGCAAAATATTTCTTAGTAATGTCTTCATAAATATCCACCTTAAGAAAGAAATGTACTTTCAAAACACGTTACCTGGGTTTATTTTCCAAAATAAAATATACCTAAAGTGCAAAAGATGATTGGAAACACGTTCGCATGTTCTCTAAACCAGCCAGATATTGTTTTAGGAAGACGTTGGTACAGTAGAAAGGAACTAAACAAGAACCGTAACCAAATGTCCTGCATTTCGGAATATGCCATCGGGTGGAAAACAGCCAAACTAAGCAGCGACAATGTGATAAGAAGAAGCGCGGCACAGCTGGCTTCGAACCTGCGAACTCACGATCCTGGTTATCAGTGATCTTGATCTGTGGTCGCTCAACACGCTCGGCTACCGCTTCGAAATGCTGCTGTTGGCGAAAACTAGGTTTACATATGTACCACAATAAATTCCGCGACTTTGTTATGAAAACTGCGATTTTGGAACGACTTCTTTGCCATTTCAAGAGCTGCTGCTGCAACTAGCTGAAAGCTGATTCATTGAAGTTGATAAATCATTGAAGTTCATAAATCCCCAGGAATACGTCAGTCAATGCAATAGGTTCATCGCAAATTGCTTTTTACTTGCCAAAAAATCCTCCAAAATTTTGGCTTTTCAATAGACTCCCATAACTGAAATTTCGCCCGCAATTTGAACGAGTTTTCTGCCGTAAGTAATGGTACCACTTGCATGTTATTTCGGGCTAAGCGCCAAGAGCCTATTTCCACGGGAATATTTTAAAACATGGCTTCTATGATTAGTTATTTGGAAAAAAAAAACGACGCTCTCCCGTAGAAAACGCGTATGTTTTCAGAGGCGGCCGCTAGAGGCGCTGTTCGGCGATGTCCCAAATTCCTGGTAATGTATAACAATTTTACGCGCCTTTAATTTAAAAATCTTTTTCTTTTAGGCTCATGGTAACTACTGTATGCTACATACTGGGGCCGGATTCACAAAAACGTTCTCACGCTAAATCTGTTCGCAGAAGCAGGTGTCAGCCAATATGGTGCAGCACTTACGATCGAAAAGCTTTGTGAATTCGGCCCCTGGTGCTTTGTTACTCTGTTTTAGATCTTGTTTGGTTTGGGTATCACTTCTTATAATGTTACCTTGAAAAAAGTTTTAATGCGTGTATACATGCTCCCCGCTATAATCCTCCTCGAGCGAATATGAGACTGTGTGATAAATAAATGAAAGGCTGTTCCACTGACTGAATCGTCCTGGTTCTGTTTTCAAGAAGGCTTAAATGTGCGTGTGATGAGGCAAAATTTAGTCACGGTGTTACGCAGGGTCATAACCAAAGTGGGCCATGCATCAATAAAACATATACATACCGCCGCAAATATACACAGGCTTCAAGCGGTGAGTTGTATGAACAATGCTGAAAATGTGTTCCTATAATAAAGTTTTACCGCATGGCCTGCATATTGGTTCTTGGTTCACTAAAGTCATGTTATTCTATTGATGGTCTAGTCGTATGCACGCCGTCATATGCAACAGTTGTCGCCTTGCGTCACCCTTGAAACACCTGTTAACAATAATATTGTCGAACTTAGTGTATCCTAGTGGTTTTTCCCACATTCCTTTGGTGCGAGATATCATTTTGTAGTTGGATTCATGATCTGTCTCGTTAGCGAATTTATTGTAAGGATAAGACTATGCCGCGTGCAGTTGGGCCTTTTCTCTGTGCTCTATTATGTCTGACTAGCGGCATTTTCAAGCTTAGTACATTAAATAAAAGAAGCAAAACAATGCAGCACTTACACCATAGAACATTCATTTGAAGAGCACAAATTTTTCATGTGCCAAGAAAATGACAATGTAAGGGTGTGTAAATGGGGTCATGCCACCCAAAAAGCGTTTAGCATTTAACGAGAGTGCAGCAGTCAGCTGCTCAATATCGTATTTGACCGCTTTTTTCCCCAAATCTCTACACAACGCCGCCACACACGTCGCACTGCGGTAGAAGACGAATACTGTCGAAAATGTTAACTTCCTATTGAGAATGCTTATTGTAACCAGAAAAAAAATTCTGCCGACTTTTTTCTAGGGCAGTATGGGCTTGAAAGAAAGCAAGTGCTAAGATCCAAAGACAAAGAGTTGATAGACTATCACTATCCGCTTTCAAAAGCACAAAGCCAATTTGTCTTGTTTGTGGTAAGGTTATGACGGTTCCCTTACAAAAATTTTTGTTGAGAATGCATTGAAATATCATTGGTCAATGTTGAGTATCGTATTGAGCATTCATTGGGAGTTTGTTGGGATATCATTGAGCAAAGTGTTGAAGGCTCTTGAATATTGGCCACTGAAATTTTATTGAAACACAATTGGGCAAGTCAATGTTGAATAGTTGTTGAGTTAGTATTGAAAGCACATTGTGCTTAGACATATCATTGTGTAATTTCTGTTGAATTTCTGTTGGGTTTCCATTGATGCAGTCTTGAAATGCTGTTGTGATTGTTCAGTTGACCATTTGTTGAGTGATTATTGACACAGCATTGAAAAGTACATTGTGCGCCTGTTGAGTTGGCATTGATATTTCGAAAATTGCCACTGAAATATCATTGATATTTTGTTGGGCTTGTGGCATTTTAATGCACTGAATTTTGAAATTGCTTTGCTATTTGCACTTGCATGCCCCGGTGCCTCTTCACATAACTTTCCCTAATCCGAACGGAAGCAAAGGAGCGACTGACATATTTCATGCACCCTAATATGTAATATAGCGTGCACATGACACATTATTACAGTATATAAGGCACAACTGTATGAAACCTGAAGACATACGCTAGTGCCTACAGTGCTATTAAGTGTAAGGGAGCAGAACTATAGCACACATGCTGAAAAAATGTAGCAAAAGCGTACACATGCCTAGTTAAACTTGCAACAATTTTTTCTGGAAGATATACAACACCACCTGCACTTACAGCATAAAAAAAGCTTCCTGTGCCTGTACAGCACAGCACAAAGCAGGGTCATGAGAACTGAAAAGTAGAACTTAGTGGGTTTAAAACTACGATGATGATGGATGAAATTGATAAATTTTACAAAGTTATCACTCTTATTGGCTACCTAAGGGACTCCTTGAACTTGACCTACAAAGATGTACAGCAGTGTTAAAAACAAACGGAAGATGGAAACCTATAGCCTTCTTGCAGGAATAAACAATGCAATAGCCTTATGTGTCACAATTTTACGAGCACTTTGGCAATTTGGTGTATGTACAGACTTGACAAACAGCAGCTCAAACAGAGATGCGAACGCTGAATTAAGATAAGAATACACACGAATGCTCACTCAACTTGAAGTTTATTACAGCAGAAAGAATTATATTTCACAATTACAGCAGAAAGAAAATATATTTTGTAAAAACAACAGTCAAGTGACTCAAAGGCAGACCTTAAGCATACCCTTGTAGCTAACTTTGAACACATGAACTCTTGGCTTGCATGCATAAATACAAAAATGAAGACCACTGGATACCTTACAGTAAAATGCTTCACACACCCAGTAAACACTTACAGAAGGGTTTACGGCTGCCTGTGAGTAGGCAAAATAATAAGTAAACAGGAAACAAATGACTTCATGTATATATATATATACAAAACACCTGAATCGTGTTTTTCAGATGTAAACTTCTAAAACATTTGTGCTGTAAAAGCAGCTTACCTCCCTGGCATAAGTCAAGAACTGCACAGTATTTCAAGACAGTAGAGACTTGGGCTAGTCGGTGCATACTCGAGAGGGAAACAGCGGAAAAAAACACAAGACAAGAAGGGACAAGAAGCGCTGGTGTGTGTCTCCCTTCTTGTCGAGTTTTTTCGCGCTGTTTCCCTCTCGAGTGTGAACAGTATTTAATTTCTTGTGTTACTTTTGGGTGCAGAAGAGTTTCCTGGTGGCATTTTCTAATTTGGTGAGCTCATCAGAGAATTTTTTCTGGACTTGAACAAAGCTAATGAAATCATTTCTTTGGGCCTTTTTGACCCTACACAGCAACTAACTGGTACCTCGGTCAATAAAAAGCTAATGCAAGGCTAATAGTTTCAATGATATAATGAAGTGACATAAAATACACAGACAACTGTAGTGACACACAGCTAACGCAATTCCCAACAGTGAAATAAATGGTCACCTGCATCATCAAAGAGCCTAGAATGACTCATTATAAAGCATGAGAAAAGGTTTCAATAACTGTACAGCCAGATTGGAGAGCTAGTAAAAAACGCAAATAAATGCACATACAAAACACCATTTACCACACTTGCGCACATAAAAATATATAATTCCACCAGCATTTCGCTGCATAAAATATATAAAAGTTGTGACAAAGCAGTAACTGAAAGACGGAAGGAGCTGCACTACCCATGTTGAAAAAAAAATATTGAAAGTGACATACATGCATATTTAATCTGACAGAAAACGTCTTTCCATGCTATATATTACAAAAACTGTACAACAACGTTAAGAACAAACGAGATGAGAAGCTATACCATTCTTGCGGAAATGAATAGTGCAAGTACATATATCTCAATTTTACGGATACATTGGTAATTTGGTGTGTGTACATACTTTACAAACAGCTCAAACAAAGATGAGAACGGTGAAATAAGGTAGGAACACACAATAATGCTGACTCAACTAGAAGTTTGTTCGTGACGACAAAGATATTAAGCACACTGGCCAACTTGACAAAGAAATAGCCATACATGCGTGGCAGACAGCCCGGTGCAACAAAAAACAAGGAACGAAAGACGTGTTTTGTAGTATAAATAAGCAGGTAAAAAAACACTGAAAGATGTCCTATAAGTGATACCACCAAACAAGGAGAGTTCTTTTAAAAATCCCAACTCTTTCCTATTAAGAGCAACAGATAGCTTATGCATTTGTCTTCTTTGCAATCAATAAATAAGGCTTCCATAATTTCTCTTGTGTTCTGGTCTTTGTGATGAAACAATTGTTCGTTCTACCCCTTACAGCAGAAAACACAATTTTGTTTAATCACAAAGGCCACGCATACATGGTTTCTTATCTTTGTCAAGTTCCAATGTGTTTACAACCTGTCTTCAAGAATAAACTTCTAGTTGAGTCGGCGCTTGTATGTGTTCTTACTTATTTCATTATCCTCGTCTGTGCTGCTGCTTCAAGTACGCATGTACCACTTGGTTAGGCTGATAAACATTCTCACAAGAAAAAGGAACTACCTCCACTCACAAGGTAGCCAATTCTTTACAACTAAAAGGCAGAACACATCGAAAGTAAGCCTTCACAGCGTCCATGAAAGTAAGTCTTCACAGCGTCACAGCGTACACCACAGGGCAGAATAAAAAATAGTTAAAAATCCCACTTGACGCAGAGTGGCAACAGAGATACGAGCTTCCTGGTGAATCAGCCGCAGATCAATGGATGTCTCTTGCGAGAAACGACGCCAAGCTGTTCTTGACGAACGACACGTTAGCACCTGGGCATTTGGTGCATGTGTAACCTGTAGAGAAGGGAATGTAGACAGAATTAGATAATGCAAATTAAAGATCTGTCACACAATATACATAACCACGCACCAAATATTAGTACTCACTACACTGGCAATTAAAAACTTGCGTCTCTTTCAAGAGGGCCGTCGCGAAAATGATGAAATGGATTGTTACAGTAAATCTTAAAAAAGATACGCACAGCGATGTTTGTTTCACACCGGTGAAATATATTCCCGGCTCTCTCACAACACGAAAGACCATGCTATAGTACACAGCCGATACCAAGCAGCAGTCCGAATCTTCGGGAGCAGCAGGGCAGACCTAAAAATTCGCCGAGAGCAATGCGCGCGCGAGCGTGCTAGTGAGAACCGGCACCGCTTCTTTCAAGCTTAGTATCCGCTGCTGCGTGGCTAAGAACATTCCGCGCGATTTGTGTGCCGCGCGTTGCGTACGCGTCCTGTGCGCATTGCACGCTTGCGTCTGTGCAGTGAGCTATCTTCTGAGCGTGCCATTCCTCGCCGCGCTAACGGTGCTCGAGTGCGGCGCTTAGCTTGAGGCGCCGATGAGCCGTCTGGCGTTCCTTTCGTTTCTGCAAGCAACGCACATTCGAGTCAGCCCAGCTCAAAGAGGTATCAGAGAACGGCGGCGCGATTGAGTTATCGCCTATTAAAAGCGTGCAGTACGCCTTAAACGGCAACACGTCACGTTTGATAAATATGCTTACTGCGGTTGGGGTGGCGATGTGTGATAAGGCAAGCCCGTCGGCGGCTTTGCCGACGTCGCCACCACGCCTCTGTTCATTTACGATGTGTATCCGTGTAATCATCGCGCCGATGCAGGACTTATTGGTAGGCTGTTCTCCACACATACCGAAAAGGCGAAATATATTTTGCAGCACACCGCGACATTAGCCACAACGCAAATAGAGGCGCAGTTAACGACTACGCGGGAAAATGTGCACACTAGCCTTAAGGTATACGATGAGCCACTACAGATTAAGAATATTTTTAACACGAAAGTGTTTTATGCCGGGGTCCACCAAGACTTCACTGACGTATTTCCGTCACGGAAATACGTCATAGAACATAATACAAAGAAAAAAACCAGAAGAAAAAGTTCCACAAACATGCAAAATTTGGAAATCGAACCCACGACCTCTCGGTCCGCGACGATAGATCGCCGAGCGTTTAACCCATTGCGCCACAAACGCATTTGCAGAGAGCTGCACAGACGCGCCTTATATATCTAACACTCCTCCGTGTACCCGCGCTCTTGCTCGGGGCGGTGCCGCCGCCTACGAGCAGAAAAGAGAAGTACTGCATTATGACACTAAAGCCCGGCCCACATTCAGCGTTTTCACCGGCGTTTCCTGCCGTTGCGTCTCTCGGCGTCGTTGCATCAACGGCGCCGGAGAGGTCACCCAGCCACATGAGACGCACGCAAACAGCGCCAGTCCAGCGTCGCACAATGTGACCAGACAGATTTAACCAGAAGCAGTGTGCAATGTCATTCAAGTGAACTATGAGTAATGTTCCCGATTAAGGTTTTTAAGCCCTGTTTATAGTTCTGCGGCACACACACACACACACACACACGCACACACATTCACGGCAGCGCGCTCGAAGGTACGAGCGGCTGCTTTCTCAGACGGCGCCGCCTCGCCGACGAGACACTGGCGCCACATGGTGGCACGCACGCGAAATGGTTGCTGCTGAAGTCGCTTGCAAAAGTTGCCAGCAGCGCGGCCGCGGCCTGATTGGTCGGCGCCAAGTCGGCGCTCATCGATCCGCTTCCGGCGGCGGCGCCGGCGCCGAGATTTCTGGTGTGCCTTGAGTACGACGTTTCGGCTTGGCGCCTCCCTCAGCGTCGACGCTGAGCGGCGCCGGGTCACGAAACGCCAGGAAACGCCGGGAAAACGCCGAATGTGGTCGGGCCTTAACGCGCACCGACAGTGAACGCTTCGGTGGTCTCAGCACTACGACGCCTCGATGCCAGCATTCGAAGGGACGCTGGCATCAAGAAGCACTACCAACTAGGTGGCGTTCACCGTACTCAGCACAGCGGAGCGTGGCCTCCGCAATTAGCTCTGAAAATGTTTCTGAAGTTGATCGCGGAGGCTGCAATTACGACGCGCTGTACGCGCTGATTTGACTCGGTGACGATTCAGTTACGTGCTTTGTCTTGCGCGTTGTATTAGTGTGTCAGTTACGTGCTTCGTCTTTCGCGTTGTGCTAGCGTGTGCAGCGTAGTGCAGCTTCCATATGCACGACGGTTGCTCATGGTCATCGACGTTGGTAGTCGTGATGGAGGAGACGTGCCACCAGGCGTCAGCGTGGGTGCATCAACGCCTAAGGGCGCTTTAGCCACGAAACACCAATAGACATTATATATCAATGTGCAATAAACATTACACAACTTCTGTGAAGACACGTTTCACTTTCGTGTTCTATACCGATTCCTATATAAGAGGGATCAACCACATTTTTTTTAATATCGCAGTGTCGCTACAAAGGCGAAGCATCAATTGCGATAGCAAATTAGTAGATAATATTACGAACATTCCAATCGAAGCAGCGGCGGCAGCAAGCGCTAGCTTCGCGCGCTTTCGCTCCAGGGCATGCGGTTTGCCTGCAGAAAGTGAACGGTGTGCTTAACATCTGACGATCGTCCAAGTAAAAAAAAGAAAAAAAAACGCGGCTATGTGCTCAAGAAAACGAAATCACTTACCTGTGTGCAGAAGTCAGGCTGCGGCTTTGTTCGCCTTCCTTCCATCATGAATTCTGCCGCGCAACTCATCAAAACTGCAAGGCTCGAACATCACCCGAAGACCAGTAGCTGCGTCAGCAAACGTCTTCAACGGATAAACATCCCACTTATCATCATAGAGCAATTTCACTAAAACTTGCGTCATGATGTCCAAAAACAAAAGAAAAATGCTTCCAACAAAGCGCGCGCGGCACGAACCACCGCACAAGTTCAGACGAGTGACAGAGTCGAAAAGCGGTCACAGCCTCAGTATCGTATTAAGTTAATAAAATCGTTCCTACTAAAAATAACCACTAAAATCCATAAATAATGATTGATAATTTTTTTCATAGAAAACATAATAAGTTCTGAAGGAAAACTTAATTTGTAGCGTAAAAAATAAATAATGCGATGAACAAAATTGCGACTACGAAACTAACGGCACACTGGATACCGTTGCAAAAGACTGCTCACAATAAAGTCACGCACGCACGCACACACTTAAACAGTCATGCTCAATCACTGGTTTGGCGTTTATTGCGTCACCTATGAGTAAAAGTTATTACTAATATCTTTATTTTTATGAACAACAACTTGTTTAAGTATATTTGCAGCATCTTTGCAGATGACGCGGTAAAAGTAGTGTATAACGTGGGCGCGTAACTGTTGTTTGATTTCTTTCATTTCTGTTTGGCCTTCGTTTGTTTCACTGAACATAGGAGAGCTGCAGGCTTGGGAGGCTTCCATGGCAAGAATTTTATCGCATGCTTCTGCAAGGCGAGTGTCGGGAGCAGCCGCTGAGACAGCGATTAGCTGCGTAATGTTGCGGCTGTTGCTGAATCCGAAACTCTTTCAACGCGCTGTGCTCTCAAAGCGCGTTCGTTGTTTGATATCTAGTACCACGGCCGTTGGATAAAAAAATGTATTATGCTTTCGAGACACAGGGCGTGGCACAGGAAATTCTAAGACCTCTGAAGTGTATGTTTACAGCCTGTGCGCGCTTGCATCCTACGGCTCGCACAGCGCGTCCGATGCTCAAAGGTAGCGTCGTCGCTTGTCGGCGCCTGCCTTATCGCCACCATCCGCGCTGCCGCCATGTCTACTTTTGGGGAACTCCCCATGCACGCAGTCACCGTGTTTGCAAGTGAATTTCACATTCTTTTGCTCCCTAAAACGTGCGCATTTTGGATCGCACCTATGGCTATGCCATATGTTGTATGTTAAAATGACGATGGCATTTGTACGCCATCGAGCAAGTCACTCGTGGGCGATCATGAAGATGGTTCAACGTCGCAGTTTCTACGTAGCGTAAACGGCTACGAAAGCGGGCTGGTCCCGGACATAGTACAGTCTAACATGGCGCCTCAAAGCGCGAGCTGTCGCAAGAAGACGAGGAAGTTACATGGGGCGCGCGCGCCGAGCAATCAAAGCGCTGACTGGTTTTGGAACGAGAGACGTACGCGTGCGCTCGTGGCCTAAAGGTTTAGAGCACCGGGCTGCTGCGCTCGAAGGTCAACGTTCGGTACCAAAGTCGGTCACACACTGTTTTTTTTTTATGAAAGCGAGCCCAAACTAGAACCTACCTACCTACCGCAAAGTGACAAGAATGAGGCAAAGATTGCTTCTTAATAAAGTTTTGAAATGTCGCCTTCATATGCGAGTCCTAATTAGTATATGATAAACTCAACTGCTACACAACAAAAAAACAACTACGAAAATCAACACAAATTACTCAATAAATTATTTATTGAGAAGCTCTCAATGGTAATATCATTGTGCAACTGTTGAGCGAACTCAAAGACTTTAGAGACTTTGTTGAAAGTCCGTTGATTCAACAATACCCAAACAATACGTCAATAGAAAATCAACAGTCATTTTTGTACGGGTTATTTGACCGACTAGGGGTGTTGGACGTTTCTTTGGCAAGAAAACAAAAGTAGTCGCCCTGGCATTGTCCGATAAATGTCCATACTCTGACAGTCCACGACTCGGCCGCACGAGAATGAAGCCACGTGTCCAGCTTTCAATAAAAAACGACTACAGTGCAAAAGCTTGTAATACTCGCCTTCGCGCACTACCGTTAAATGTCGCACGTTTAATAAAAGGAAAAGAAAGATGAAGTAGCACTGTGCTTTTTGATCACCTCGGAAGGGGACTACTTCCAAGAACGCCGAACGCAGATGACTCTACCTACTGCAAAAATGTTTAGGTGTTTTCGTCGAACGAGACAGTGACCTTATGTTAATGTATTGAGACGCTGCCCAAAACAAACAGGAAGAAAACAACAAGAGACGGGAAAGAGCGCACACTACCTAATACCACCATTTTTGGGCACTTGTACTTTGGATTCACTTTTAAAGCAACGGCTTGCGCGAGAGAATATATCCATTTTTCCAACAAGGAATCGACCCACCACCCGAAATTCTCTTTCTGCGTGCTGATATGCGCCATCCAATAGAAAACCGGATTTACAACATGTCTATGCCACCGTATCCGCAGTGGCAGACACCAAGCTGCTTTTTGTAAACGACACGCTGTGCCCCACTTGCTCGAAAAAAATTATCGGCACTCAGTCGCAAGAAGACAGAACTGCGCCTGTATTCGAAACTTGTATGTGTATTGCGCCTGGCTTGAGCGTAATAAGTAATAATAATATTAACTACAATAATATTAACAATAAGGTCAATTTCGCCCGACAGGCGAATCACTCATTGCGACAGAAATTTATTAGACAGCTGTGCAAACTAAGGTTAGCGTTTTATCAGCTGCATAAAC
Source organism: Dermacentor silvarum (assembly GCF_013339745.2). Lineage (NCBI taxonomy): Eukaryota > Metazoa > Arthropoda > Arachnida > Ixodida > Ixodidae > Dermacentor > Dermacentor silvarum. The sequence goes on along the minus strand of NC_051163.1, from coordinate 151,583,734 downwards.
GGCTGTAAACATTCGCTTACTAACTAAATTAACCTGCACGTTGTCACGCGCGCACAATTACAAACGAGCACATCTCTCTCGATAAGCGCGGACACTCGCTGTCAAAACGATGGCGTAGGGGAGAGTGGCAGTAACAGCGAGCGAATTGTCCATCGTGCTACTTCTAGCTGCAACGCTAACTAATTGCGCCGAGAATACACCGCACACGAAGGCATCAGGGGCACTTTAACGAAAAGCTATTCCAAACTGCTTCTATTCTATTTTTGCAATCAGGCCTCCATGATTGCCCAACTTCACTTGTCTTTCACGCAACGTAAAAGAAAAATATTAGCGTAGCTTGCACGGGAGGCGCAATGCTACAGAGAAAGCGGAGCTGATGGGCACCTAGCTTGGCCTGACTTTTGGGCTAGGCTAAGCACTACCAATTCATCCCCAGCATTTTCCGGAATTTATTGATCATTTATCGATTATCGATTAGTTGCTGGTTGACTATCGATTGTCTATTGATTTGAGACTAAGCTTAAGTAGTCCCAACCATGCTTAGCTAGACTTAGCCAGGCTCAGCTTCGCCAGTTCACAGAGCTATGTGTCATTGCGCTTGGACCCTTTCTGCACTACCGCCAGGATCGGCCCACAATTTCTATCCGCAGGTTACGGACTAACGCTCGGCTTAAACAGCTCCGCTGTTAAAAAACCGCGAGAGCTGCTCACTCTTATATGACGTGTGCACACTAATTATGCATGTGAGACCGAACAACAGAAAAATATTATTTTTCGATTCTATGCCTTTTTACCATCAGCCATCCGCAATTGGTCAAAAGTTTTCGGGCTGCGTCCACTTCGCCTGTCTGTCACCTGACGTCCGAAAACCGTGAAAAATCACTGCGTTAAGGTGGCTTGTACGCATTAAAGATGCATTATTACGCCGATCAAAACTTAATTTTTTTTAATAGCCGGACACTGCCCCGTTCCGACATCAATAGAAGGTGGGTACCCGCCGATCGCTCTGGCACTGGCTAATCGGAGCTGCCGTGGAGAATGAATTTATTTGCCTATATTAAAAATTTTGCGTGACATTATATGATTGTCGAGTCCTTTCAGCACGAAAACGACATCGTTATGTCAAATTTTCTTCACTGAAGATTCGTTTTAGCTGCATTGTTACGTTTCCGTTGCACGCCGACGTGATTTTATAGCAGACACCGAAAGCTAAGTAAGAAGAAGCAGGGCAAACGCAGACGCCGGCAACACCCTGCTCATCAGGTTATCTACTTTCACTGCGCTAGCCCGGCCCCACGTTACCCCCTCCACTTCTGCGTGCTCATCGCCCTTGGTCAGCCAATCAGGTAAGAAATATATGTTAAGTTAGGCAATGCTATTCCTTTTGAAAGCAAACAACATGTGACCTCCTATAAAATAGGAGAGCGTTTCAATAGCCTTCTCAAACAACGCTGCGAGTCACCGCCCGATGCTTGCGTTGGCGGTTACGTAAATTGGACATCAGGTGATTAGAAGGAAAACAGATTGGAATAGTTTTACGTTATAGGGTCCCAGTCATCGGCCCGCCTAGACTTTGTACCCAGCGCAGATGGTTTTCTAGATCGGGGCCGCGCGGCCGCGCTCAGCCGCGTCATACGTAGCCGCCACGGGAGTAAAACGTCCCCCACTTTCCCTGCGGCCTTGTGAGCGATGGAAGACGGAGCGCTTTTTCCCCGCCTTCCTCCCTTGCGCACGCGAGACTGAGCAACCATTCTCTGCTCACCCTCTCCCGCTTTCACTTTAGCCATACCATACGGCGCGCAGCCACAATGTTATCGCACTTGGACATTATACGAAACATCACGTCGACGACGACGGCGGAAATGTGCCTGGAATGCCCATATATTAGCAATCGCAATAAAATTATGTGGATCCGACTCAGTGTGGTAAGCAGAGTAAGCGAAGCTTTCTCTTGTGTTTGCTTTGACTGACGATGGTACACGGTGATCTTAACAGTGAATGTTTAATTTCTTCAGCATTTAGTGCAACCCGAGAGTGGTGAGTTGATGTTCTGCGTGCACCTGTTTGTCCGTGTAATACACACAATACACAGCGAGACGTGCTTGCTTGCGGCATTGTTGTGCGCCGTTTTTCATAACCTTCGACATTGAGCCACCAGGCTTCTAAGATGAATCTGGCACGCTTCCACTCGCACCGGCAACATACGACATCCGGACGCGATGTTATCGCCGTCGGACTTCACATGGAACATCGCGGCGACAGCGAAGACGACGCGGATGACGTCGGCGTAAATGCGCCTGGAGTGTACATATAACTGTTTTCCCAATAATAAAAAAAAAAGTTGTGTACGAGAAATACCGCTGCCATAAACTAGAAGCTTGTTTCCCCACAGTACGACTGAGTTTGTGGAGAAACAAACGCATTGTATGTTTCCTTCGTATTTCCAAGCGATTTGGTGCGACTGCATTTAAAAGCCCGGAATCAGGTTTGTCATGTCCGAACGATCGTCAGACCAGTGTTTTGCTGCGCTACGAGGACATTGTAAGAGTCACCTTGCGAGAGGAAATATTGCCGACAAAGCGGGGCTCCGAGAAGTATTCTCAAGGGATTACCAATTTGCTCAGCTAAGCAATCGTGTGGCTCACAGCAGGCCCTTCAGCGGTTGCGGCTCCACTTTCTCAAACCTTCACAACCTTACCTTCGCGTATAACGTGCAAGATTTGCGTACACTTAACAGGCACGCATGATTTTAGTTATACTTCCGAACTGAAAAACGAAATCACGCAGAACCTCCTCTTGGAGTTGCCTAAGTATGCAGAAGCATTGGGCCGCTTGCCAATCCCCACGCTGCCCGGTGTCATCATCAATGTTATGAAACTTGATTCGACCAGCGTAAACCCTTATAAACCCTCATCGGTCGTTATCAACCTTATCGAACACGATCCGACCCTTACGAACTATTATCGGTCCTTATCAACCTGGATGTCCAGCTAAGCTGTTACAAAACCACCACTACAATTGCTGAGGGAGCATGCAATGTTTATTCATGGTTCGGATGCTTGTTTTGCACTTGTTCTTTATTGAAACGTGTGCTGTTCTGTGCATTGTATGGGTGATCTGAATGAATGTATGCGATGTTCACTTGACTTCGCTGAGCGCTTGTAGCCTCTGCCTTACGTGGTTATGAGCCATTGCATTCGTCTTACGTGACGGACGGACAAATTTCTCATTTGGTAGGCATAGAAATGCTCATGCATTTAAAACTAAAACGGGATGGTTTATTAAACGAGACGAAGCTGCTGATTTTCGCTGTAACACGGGGACTATCTTTCCTCTTTATTTCGTTCCGTCACGCGCACTATAGATCATGAGTTTTTACTTTCAATTTGTTTTTACACTGATAATATTGTCACAGACAAAACAACAAAAGACTTCCGTCGACGCTATAGATGTTTTATAGAACAACTCTGGCACCTTCGTCGTTGTCTTCTTCGATGATCAACCCGACGTGCCTAGCATGGAATTGCACCGAGTGGCTTTCAGTCGTGTCAAGGTCGTGGCATTACCCCCCTCCCTAGAAGCATCGTCTCGATGCAGAACATTGATGCACTTGGGGGGTGCCACAGTGATACTGGTAAGGTATACGTAGATGATGAGAGAGGTGTAGAGCTTTGAGGTCAGCGGGAGTAGTAAAGCTTCAACCGAGAGACGTGAACGACATCGGACAGGCGTGGGCGTCGGGGACGGCGAGTGGTGCCTTCTACTTCAGGAATCACTTCGTATGTCACGTCGCCGAGTCGTTGAACGATCCTATAGGGTCGAAAGTAGCGGCGCAAAAGTTTCTCCGACCGACCACGCTGGCGGATCGGTGTCCACACCCATACTTTGTCACCAGGTTGATAAGTGACGTCTCGGTGACGAAGATTGTATCGGTTGGCGTCATTGTGTTGTTGGTAGCGGATACGCATTCGTGCGAGCTGGCGCGCCTCTTCGGCGCATCGAGCGAATTCGGCAGCATCAGTGACAACATTAGAACAGTGGGTGGGTAAAAGCATCGCGTCCAACGTTGTTACAGCTTCCCGGCCATGCACCAAGCGAAAAGGGGTGAAGCCGGTAGTTTCTTGAACGGCAGTATTATACGCAAACGTAACATATGGGAGAACGTCGTCCCAGTTCTTGTGGTCGACGTCAACATACATGGAAATCATATCAGCGATCGTTTTGTTTAGCCTTTCTGTAAGCCCATTCGTCTGGGGATGGTAAGCAGTGGCTTTGCGGTGAACTGAACCACTGAGATGCATGATATCTTCTGTGAGCTGCGCAGTAAATGCTGTGCCCCGGTCGGTTATAACCACTGTCGGAGCACCGTGGCGGAGTACGATGCCATGTACAAAGAAGGTCGCAATATCATTAGCAGTGCCTCGTGGGAGAGCTCTGGTTTCAATGTAACGTGTAAGGTAGTCTGTGGCTACAGCAATCCAACGGTTACCAGCCCTCGACGTGGGGAATGGTCCAAGCAAATCTATGCCGACTTGCTGAAAAGGGAGCCGTGGAGGATCAACGGGATGGAGAAGTCCAGCGGGACGCAGGGGTGGTGTTTTGCGTCTCTGGCAGTCGCGGCATGTCTTCACATATTGCTTGACATCACGGCGAAGGTTAGGCCAGAAGTACTTTTGGCGTATGCGTGAGAACGTCCGTGCGAATCCCAAGTGGCCCGAAGATGGCTCGTCATGAGAGGCCCGCAGGATGTCGTCACGTAGTGCAGACGGCACTACAAGGAGGCAGGCGGTTGCGGTTGAGTGAAAACCCAATTTGTAGAGGACGCCATCGCGGAGAAAATACGAAGATAACGTTCGGACGAACATACGAGGCGGCTCTGGTAGACGGTTCTCAAGGTAGTCGATGAGAGGCCGGAGTTCTGAATCATCGCGCTGTTGCTTGCTGATGTCTGACACTGTGACAATGGAAAGAAATGCGTCCTCTTCATCAACATCGAATGGCGACGGTTGAAGAGGAGCACGCGAGAGGCAGTCGGCGTCGGTGTGTTTACGCCCGGACTTGAACACGATCGTCATGTCGTATTCTTGCAAGCGAAGACTCCAGCGTGCGAGACGGCCAGAGGGATCCTTCAGATTGGCGAGCCAGCACAATGAATGGTGATCTGTCACAACTCGAAACGATCGGCCGTACAAATATGGGCGGAACTTAGCAATGGCCCACACAACAGCCAAGCATTCCTTCTCCGTAGTCGAATAGTTCCTTTCAGCTGGAGACAAAGTGCGGCTTGCGTACGCAATGACGCGCTCGGCTCCATCTTGCCACTGTACGAGGACGGCACCAAGGCCAACGTTGCTGGCATCCGTGTGCAACTCGGTGTCACTGTCTTCGTCAAAGTGTCCTAGAACGGGAGGTGTTTGCAGACGTTTCTGTAGTTCACAGAAGGCCTCTTGTTGGTCCTGCTCCCAGACAAACGGAACATTATCCTTTGTTAGCCGCTGCAAAGGTTCGGCTATCCTTGAAAAGTTAGCCACGAAGCGTCTATAATATGCGCAAAGCCCTAGAAAACGGCGGAGTTCGTGTTTGTTCGCAGGTGTAGGAAACGAAGCGACAGCAATGGTTTTGTCGGGGTCTGGTCGAATGCCTGCGTAGCTGACAACATGGCCTAAAAATTTGAGTTCGTCATACCCGAAATGGCATTTTTCAGGCTTTAAGGACAGGCCAGCAGCACGAATTGCGTCAAGAACTGCTTGGAAGCGCTGTAGGTGCTGCTCAAAAGTGTCAGAAAACACAACGATATCATCTAAATAGACAAGGCATGACTGCCACTTGAGACCTGATAGTACTGTGTCCATCATGCGCTGAAAGGTAGCAGGCGCAGAGCACAATCCGAAAGGAAGGACCTTGAATTCGTAGAGTCCATCAGGCGTAATAAAGGCGGTTTTCTCACGGTCACGGTCATCAACCTCTATTTGCCAGTAGCCGCTGCGTAGGTCCATCGATGAGAAGTATCGGGCATGTCGAAGGCGGTCCAAAGAATCGTCGATGCGGGGAAGGGGATAAACGTCTTTCTTCGTAACGTTGTTAAGCTTGCGATAGTCAACACAAAAACGCATTGTACCGTCTTTCTTTTTCACCAGAACTACAGGTGACGCCCATGGACTGGTGGAGGGCTGTATGATGTCGTCGGTAAGCATTTGTTGGACTTGATTGCGGATGGCGTCTTGCTCTTTACGAGAAACACGGTAGGCACGTTGGCGCACGGGTCTTTCATCGGGATTTGTAATAATTCGGTGTTTCGCAATAGGCGTTTGGTTGACCTTCGATGTTGAAGCGAAACAGTCCGCAAAAGACTGTAAAAGGCTCCGAATGCTAGCCTGTTGTCCACCTGATAATTTTGAATTCACATCAATCTTGCTGTTGGCCGGTACGTCACAGGTAGCATCTGCACCATTCTGTCCTACAGTTAAACAAGCAGGATTGTCACTGACTGGCTCCAAATAGGCGATGGCAGTTCGTGGGGCGAAGTGCTGGTATTCACGACTGAAATTAGTCACTAAAATCTGAGCAGTCCGTGACGACAGCTGCAAGATGCCGCGAGCTACGCAAACCTGTCGAGCCAACAAGACTGACAGATTGCCTTCAGCGATTCCGAGATGGGGAGGATCGTCGTCTGTTTCCACAGTGATCAACGTAGTACTCCGTGGTGGCAAAGTAGCGCAGTCACCAGAAACGCGTAACACCGTGGACTGTAGGTGATAGTCGTCCGAATGAGTTGCATGTTCGCTGGAAAAAGTGACAAGCAACTCGCGAAGGTTTATGATTGCCCCGTACTCTAGAAGAAAGTCCATACCGAGAATGATCTGCCTAGAGCACTCTGCCAGTATAATAAATGAAGCGACAAACGTGGCCTCACGAATGCGTACCCTCGCAGTGCATTTGCCGGTCGGTGTGAGAACATGACCGCCGGCTGTACGGAGCTTAGGTCCGGGCCACGGTGTCGTCACCTTGCGAAGTGCAGTAGCCAGTTGTCCGCTTAGAACAGAATAATCGGCACCAGTATCGACAAGAGCGGTTACCGGGTGGTTATCTACAGAAACGAGTATGTCGGCTGAAACAGGTTTACGGTTTTCGAATGCAGGTGCCGAAGGTACACAGTCATCGTTGTCGTCATCGTTATCGTCGTCGGTGACGTCGCCGTCGGTGACGTCGCCGTCGGGGTGTCGCAGCGGAGGATCTTTCGAAGTGCGTTGTACAGCGGCCCCACCCCCCGAGGTCGCTGTTCTTAGTTTCCCCGACTTGGGCTCGTGGGCCGGTTGCCCACAGAAGCGGAGAACGTAGTGTAGCGACTAGGTGACGCCGATCGTCGAGGAGGTGGTGATCGTGACTGGCGCCTCTGTGGAGACGGAGATCGGCTCGTTGGCAGGGCTGTTCAAACGGTGGGAACTGCGCGTACGGCGACGAATCTCGACTGGCCAGATATTGCTGGATTTCTCTCGGGCGCTCTCCCTCACGTGGGCGACGAGCGCCGGGGTGATATCCCTGGAGTCCTATTCGTCGGTAGTAGCAGGCACGGTACAAGTGGCCCGCTTCGCCACAGTGGAAACAGAGTGGCTGATAGTCAGGTGTGCGCCACACGTCTGACTTTCGCGTATTGATTCGGGGGCTTGTGGACTCGTACATAGTTGTATGCGAAGTTTGACCCTGGAAATGGCGCAGCGGTTCTTCAGAAGAAGGCAGGTTATGGTGGTTCACGGGCTGCGCAGGTAGCCTCACTGCTTGCGCATAAGTCAGTACAGGGGCGGCTTCAGGTCGGGTTTGCACGAATGGCTGTGCCGCCTGGCGGACTTCTTCGCGGACGATATCTGTGAGGGCCGTTGCGGTCGGCTGAAAACGCACTCCCTGTAGTCGATCAAGCTCCTCCCGCACGACACTACGCACAAGCTCTCGAAGCGCATCGGTGTCACAGGGCAACGAGAGAGATGGAGATGCTGATCCCAGGGTGATTTGGCGATCGTAGACCGAGGAGCGTTGCTGAAGGGCTCGCTCCATTGTTGTCGCCTCACTGACAAACTCAGCTACTGTAGCTGGAGGCCTTCGCATTAGTCCTGCAAACAGCTGCTCTTTCACTGCTCGCATCAGCAGGCGGACCTTCTTCGCTTCTGTCATGCCAGGGTCAGCACGCTTGAAAAGCCGCGACATGTCCTCTACGAACATGGCTACGCTTTCATTAGGCTTTTGAACCCTGCTCATGGAGAGCTTGCTCTGCTCGCTCTTTTCTTGCGGGACTGCTGTACGTATCGCGTATCTGCCGTTGAAATTCTTGCCAGGTGGTGATGGATGGCTCGTGGTTAGCGAACCATGTTCGGGCAGAGTCCTCTAGGGCGAAGTACACGCGCCTTAGCTTCTTCCGTTCATCCCAATCATTAACCTCGGCCACACGATCGAAGTCATCGAGCCAATCTTCCACGTCCTCAAAAGGCTCACCATGGAAAGGCCGCGGCCATTGGGGCGTGTGGAGAACTAGCGACGCAGGAGGCTGTCCCGTACCGTATGTCTCCTGTGTCTGGGTTGCGGTTGTGGTCGACATCCTCGGCAGATCTTGAAGGCCGTATTCCGGAGGTAGTCTTTGAAGCCGTCGGCTTTTGCGTAGGTGGTCCGCTTGCAGATCCTGGGGGTCAGAGTACATAGACGCGTACCCAGCACCTCCACCAGTTTGTCACAGACAAAACAACAAAAGACTTCCGTCGACGCTATAGATGTTTTATAGAACAACTCTGGCACCTTCGTCGTTCTCTTCTTCGATGATCAACCCGACGTGCCTAGCATGGAATTGCACCGAGTGGCTTTCAGTCGTGTCAAGGTCGTGGCAATATAATCTACTCTCATATTGTAAAGTTCCTAACATCCGCAAATTTTTTCTATCCTAATCAACACGGCTTTCAGAAAGGCATGTCCTGCGAGACTCAACTAGCTCTGTTCGTTAATGACATAAGCTCACATCTTGATCAAAACGTACCTGTAGATGCCCTCTTCCTAGATTTCCAAAAGGCATTCGACAAGGTTCCTTATGAACGACTCTTCCTAAAGCTATCGCGTCTAAATCTTAACCCTCTTGTTCTCCAATGGGTACGCAACTTTCTGACTAACCGTCAACAGTTCGTTTTCGCTAACCAATGCTCGTCTAATCTATCACCCGTTATCTCCGGTGTGCCGCAAGGCACGGTCCTAGGACCACTACTCTTCTTAATATACATTAACGACTTACCAAAAGGTTGTTCTTCGAAAATTCGTTTGTTCGCGGATGATTGCGTAATATATCGTCCTATTACTAATGACGCTGATTCTCGCTCACTCCAGTCCGACCTTAACATCATTGAAACATGGTGTAATAACTGGCTAATGTCTCTCAACGTCAAGAAAACGTCGCTACTTACTTTCCACCGTCGCCAATCATTTCTTTCAGCTAAATACGCTATCGCTGGTGCTGAAATATGTGCCGTCACCTCTTATAAGTACCTAGGTGTTAACCTATCCAGTAACCTCGGTTGGTCTTCACACATTTGCAACATTAGCAATGATGCCAATCGTGTTCTATGTTACCTGCGCCGTAATCTTCGTCTCGTACCCCCTTCAGTAAAACTACTAGCATATTTAACATTTGTTAGACCCAAACTGGAATACGCATGCTCAGTGTGGGACCCATACCAATCTAGCCTGGCGACAGCACTAGAATCTATACAGAATCGCGCAGCAAGGTTCATTCACTCCGACTACTCTTACCACACTAGCGTCACTAAACTTAAGTCATCTCTGAACCTTCCAACCCTCGAGCACCGCCGCAAAACAGCAAGGCTATGTCTCTTCTACAAGTTTTATCACTGGCTGCCTCACCAGATCGACATCATACCTGCGCATCGAATTTCATTCCGTCATAGCCATTCAAAGGCTGTCTATCCCCCCCCCCCCCCCCAGCTCGCACCGCCGCTCATCTTAACTCTTTCTTCGTACAGACAGCGAAGGACTGGAATCGACTACCTGCCGAAGCGGTGCACCAATCCAATCATTCATTGTTCAATGCATTCATCGAAAATGTAACCTACTAGATATGCCCACCCCTCATGTAAAATCCCGAAAGGGGTATTTGAGGTACAAATAAATAAATAAATAAATAAATAAATGCCAGACTTGGGCCGCACTCCCTCACACAGGGGCAGAAGGACACGCGGGCACCAGTGAGCGTTGATTTGCTCTGCGAGGCAGGGGAGGATGCTGCATTAGTCGACAGCATCATTGCTGAAGTCGAAACATGCTGTTTTAAATACGATCCTCAAACAAAGAGGCAAAGCGCCGAATGACAGTCCACATGCTCTCCGGCGTCGAGAAAGGTGTGGCGACAGAATACCAAAACAAAGACGATGCTGATAGCTTTTTTCGATGCCAGAGGTTTCATACACCACGAGTTCACTCTAAAAACTAGGGAGAGTATCGCAGGAGTGAAGGGGCCGATTTACTCTTCAATGCATTGTTTTACTCTCGCAAAACGACGGGGAGAGTGAAATGCATTGTTCACTCTATCCGCATCGAGAGAGTGAAATGTTATTTCTACTCTGCCCGTCTGAGAGAGAGTAGAATGCCCGTTCCACTCTCGTGGCAACAGAGAGCAAAACGTAGTATATACTGCTGCTTAAACTGCATGAGGCTGGTTGGGAACATGGCGATGTATCGCTCACGCAGGTAGAGCAAAGAGTGCATCGTTTTTCTTGTAAGAGAAGAGGCATCCAGCGCGCAAACTGGTGCGGAGATCAGCGCACTACTTTTTGTTTCGGAGTCGCCCCCACCGCCCGCCCGCACAACATCGCGGAACAGCACAACGCCGGAGAAAGGCGATCCGTTCAGCGGGCAGGCCCGGGCAGGCTGCGCGCGCCAAGGCCATCCAAGAAAACTCTTGTGCCAGCCACGTTTCACCGCCGCGAAAAGAGGACAGTCGTTCATCGTTCGTTGGATTGAACAACAAATACTCCACGGTAAGTGATTTCTAACTTACGTGGCACATTCTGCGTATATGACATGCTATCGCCAGGCAGTGATCACGTAGTTAAGCCTGTTAAGCCGCCGCGATTGCCAACGGACTAAAGGTATGCGTGCTGCGTCATTCGATGTGAATAGAAAAAGCCAGTCGTCACGATGACTGCATGTGATTTCATCACTTGCCGCAATCCGTGAGAGCTTTCAAAACCGCAAACGCTCAGTGAAGCATGGTGTGTTCAATAGTGAGACGCGGCGTCGAATAAAAAGGTTTCTTCACCAGCCCATGATTCTGTGCCAATGCCGAGCGTGCTTAGCGTGTGTTTTATGTGTTTGAATTTATTCAGTTTTGCAGTCTACGGTGTGCGGATCGCTGCTTAACTAAGGAGTTACATAACAAAAGGCGTCAGCTTGTTGGCGGCATGCTTTCGTTATATTAAGGCGCGCGTTTGACAGTGTGTTTTGCCCATAGGTAATCTGCGGCCAGTGAAGTTACGTGCAGCGCTAGCGCCTGTTAGAAAGTTGCCGCAGGCATACAGCTGCACGCTGCGTGAGGTCAGTGTGGCGCGTAATGTTAAACTGCCTGAATACGCATGGGGAATTGTTGCTTTGCGCTGAATAAGACACCTTTTTTTGCCAATGTATTGGTGTGAATTTATGTCTGATTTTGTCTCGTGTTGCGGTTTCCGAGCACGGTGCGAATGTGAACAGGCGCGTTGTGTATGGACTCGGTTACTGGTCAAGCGGCAAGTTATGCACTGGAATCGAATACAGTGGCTACTGTTGTAGGAGAACAGTGACAGGGATGTTCTACATTATTGCTATTGGCTCGGTCTCCACGTTTGTTGTTTTCCATATGCCTGTGCATTTCCTAGTATGAGTTGGCACTTAAACATTATATCGTATGAACGGCTAAATCAACCTTCCTCTGTGGGATCCAAGCGTAAGCTGTGCATTTTGCTATTGCAGGGCAGATTGAAATGTATTTACCATCTTGTTATTTTTCGTGGAGAAATGAAGTATCAAAGTAAAATGTTACCTTGCAGTTTACCAGTCGTTTGTCATGCACAAACTATAAGTTGGTCTAATAAACTAATAACGTTCGTCTAACTGAAGCTTTTACATGCCTTCAAGTATGTAAAATGCTAGATTTCAAACTGCAGCAAGAGTCGAGTCCGTCAAAAATGAACCCCACTGCGTACCTAATAAATGGAAATAAGTTCATGCTTTTAGAAAGCTTAGTTACAGGCCGCAGTGAACTGTTCCTTGTCATTCTTGAAATGTGGGTAAGCTTGCCGTAAACAGGGCATGCTACCCCTTCTTATAATCACACCCAGTAATATCCATTGAACTAGATGACCATATTGCCATGCCTATTGAAAATATGATCCTCAAATTATGGCTTGAGCAGTGTCATAACCAGAAGGGGGGGGGGCACAGTGGGCGCGTGCCTAGGACGTGTCACAAGAGGTGTTTGTGACACATCTGAATTCGTCATACAGCTTTGCACTCTTTGCTTTTCGGCAGGTTACATAAAAACTACATGCTTCACTGTTCAGTTAAATGACTGCAGATTTGAGCACTTAATCCCGTAATCAACTTCAAGTGCAGCATAAGCAGAGCGTACAGAATTCGGTCTCATAAGTTTGACGGGTTTCTTTAAAGGTGGTTCGCCTCCTTTTCATGTCATGTCGTGTCATTCTTCTAGCACCACATTTGCATTATTGTTGGCCACTTGTGTATGCCGAGTGTAGTCTTTATACATTTAACTCCACTAGCTATGTTCCCTTTACTTTGGCGGCTGATTTCTTTTGTTTTAGATAAGCCAAAGAGCCTAAATTCTCTTCAGGAATTATATTTATTCATAACGTTAGAAATGAGATGCAGACAATACCACCATTGCTCACTCCCCTAGAGGAGGGGATGTGTTTACGAAGTGTGCCAACGATGACCAATATTTTATTTTTCGGGATTTTTGTAACACTGGTGCTGGACTGAGTCCTAACGGCCAGTTTTCTTTTTTCTTTCTTTAAGTCAAAGAATTTAAAAGTGGTATTGAAGTTGACTATTACAGTCATTTACATGTTTCACTTGTATTACAGTACAAATACTTAGCGCTAAGGCTTCTTAGTGCCATGACCTTTTTCCTTGACTGTTTTTAGATGGTTTCACAATATTTTCTCATGTTCATTTGCGCGCACATTGTTTTTCAGGCACCCGTTTTATAAAAGTCAGGAAGGCAGCTGCAAGGAGAAAATGGTGTCAAGGAGCCAGCTCAGCACGACTCCACATGGTGCAGAGGAGCATACTCCAAAGCATCAAAATGTGTTGCCATGCAATTTGGAAAATATTGTTTTACAAGCAAAAATTCCCACTTCCCTGATCAGATCATTAGAAGATGCATCTGTACGAAATGAACAAACTATCATGTGATGTCTTATGAGAAAGAAAATTATCATTATGCAATAGACAACAAGAATACCGCAACAGTTGTGAAATGCGTCAGTGCGCTGTGGCAATAGCTGTCTACGAAATACAGTCCGTGAGAAAGCGCGATGGCACGATCCCGACAGCACCAGGAAATTACTTGCATGAGGATGCCAAGAGTGAAGTCGAGCTTTCTGCCAAAAGACTACCAGCTTTGGATCCAACCGAATGGGAGCTATGATACGCCACAGTACTGCCTTCACTCCGAGCGGAGATAAGTGTTTTACAACCACGGCAAGATGCGCGTTTAGGAAAAAAAGGGGGTGCAGCCCATGCATGAATAACTATGTGAAATATTATAACCAAAACTTGACGGTGCGGCTTTACACAAAAATATACAGCACATTTCTAAATCTACTGTATACTCTCAGTCAGGAGCATCCATACGCTTCATAGGATGTTATCAAACGAGCTGCTGTCTTGAAAGTAATTTGCGCATGAAAAAACTTTCTGCGCAAATTACTTTATCAGCCTCATGCCTAGCAGCTCATTTGATAACCTACGGTATATAAGTACACGAGTTTAGTGCTTGAGATGCGTTTTCTGAGCAGTAATGTGGTGCATCTTTCTCTTCAATCGTAGTGCCAATACTTCGCGAGTTTGCGCATGTTTGTTGTTTGTTTGATTTTACATTGTGCACTTTCATTTTTTAAATGTTGCCAATTGAAAATAAACAAAATATTTCTCACTGCATTAGCGATGAAATGTTAAAGAAAATGTTTATGTATTATTGCAAGATGTGTTGTAAGGTTCATGAAAATTCGTGTAATCGGATTTTATGTGTATCTGTATGTTTTTCGAAATCTTACTCAGTTTGCCTTGTGACTGTTTGATCAATAAAAATGTTGACCTTTGAGGAAAAATATGTTTCATTCGAGTGACTCGGCGACTAAACATCAAATCCAATTCACCAAGCATGAGTGCAGGAGCTCCCTATGAAGGAATCAAATATCCCCGACATGTAAGTGTTGTGAATCGCCTCTGATGTGACCATGGCACTGCATAGCGAATGCTTTCACACAACTGGGAAGAGTACCAGCACTCTGTCTGAAGGAGTACAAACACTCTATTAGGAGGAGTACAAGCACTCTGTTTGGGGGAGTAGAATCACTCGGTTGGAGGGAGTACTAATACTCTTGTGGGGTGGAGTATTCGTACTCTGGAAGGAGTTCTAGCACTCTGTTGAGGAGGAGTACTAATACTCTGTCCGGGGGAGTTGCTGTACTCTCTCCGAGATGGAGGCGTTTTACTCCTGAAAAGGGAGTGAAATATGGGACAAGCAGATACTCTCTCAAAGAGAGTTCCCGGAACTCTCTTTGTTTTTAGAGTGTTCGTCCCACAAGGGCGGACGGTGAATCAGGCGTTTTATATCCGCGTGCTCCAACACATGTGTGATGTACTGCGACGCCGTCACCCTGACTTCTGGGCATCTGGACAATGGAGCCTTCTCCACAATAACGCAAGGCGGCACACTGCTCTCAGCGTGACAAAATTTCTCGCCAAGCTCAGCATTTCTGTGCTTCCCCATCCGCTATACTCGCCTGACCGCTCCCCATGCGATTTTTTCCTTTTTCCTCGTGTGAAGAGAGCCCTAAAAGGTCGCTAGGTGGGGAGCGTGTAGGCCACGACAAAGCAGCTGATATCCCTGCCAAAAGAAGCGTTTTCCAACTGTTTCCAAGACCTCATAAGCGTTGAAAGCTGTGTATAGACTGCAAGGAAGACTACTTCGAATGGGTGCTGCACAAATGATTTCAATATTAAACGCATTTTTTTAACGGACTCAGTCTCGGCAGCCTCAGAACCTTACGGACAAATGTTGTATTCATTAATTCCCTTTGCTCTGACAAGAAGTCCATCCCTGTACCAAAATTACCATCTATTAACGCCACCATAAGTAACACCGTGATCACTGATGAAGGAATCGAATTAGATATTGAAGGTTTCACAAATAACTAATTGTCTAGATGGTATATGCCTTTGATTACTTAAAAATGCGGAGCTGGTCATATCTAGCACCTTGGCCTTGGCTATCTTTGAACGATCCTTGAAGAATATACTGACACTGGTTGTGTACTCGAGGCTCGAAAAATAACTCTTACGGCTCCGATATCGAAATTCATTTATACCTTTGTGCTATCTAACGATAGGCAAATTTAGCTTACAAGTATACAATAAAACACATCATATTTCCAATGATGAATTACAGAATTGAGCTCAAGCAATTTTTTAGCCAACATTTCTTTGCAGTGGGGTTGTTTGAGTGAGACACATTCATTTCAGTAATTACCTCCCCTTCATGATGCCGTTCATGCTTCTATACGATTTGCTCTTATATTTATTGATATCGTTAAATTGTTTGATAAGGTCCCTCACACTCATTTGATGATAATATAGATATTTAGACCTCGCAAATAACCAAAACTATAGCAACTAAATTATTAGTGTCTGTGTGTAACCGTTTCCAGACTATTTTTGAATATGAATATTTTTCCGCATTACACTGGTATTGAACACACATTAAATATGCTAAGTTCATGCGTCCCAACCTGTAATCGATGCAATTCGTAAGATTCCGCTGACACGGCAGCAAACGATACGGGGAGGTAGCACGCAGTATGTTGAAGGCTTGCCTGAGCACATGCTGTTTCTGGGACACATATGCACTTTATTAAAGATGACTTGAAATACTAAACATCGTGTTAGGCAGCAGCGATCTAAAGAATCAGTCTATATAAACTTGCCTAAAGCAACTAACCTCTTCCATTCTTTCACAATTAGGAGGGTTCCATGGGTACAGAGAAAAATCAACAATTACGTGGTGTACAGCGTTCTTGTTCGGGACCGTCAATTTTTCGTAAAACTTGACGCAACCTTTGTAAAATCGTAAACCAAACCGAAATTTCTAAAGCTTACTGTTGCATCGGACGTCTGTGGCGTTGGATCGAACGCGCTGCGGCATTGCATCAAACGCGCGGTAGCATTGCATCGAATGCGCACATGTGCAAGACGGCGCCGTGAATTTGATTGGTGGACTTGACGAGTGTTTGTTCTACACAAGCGCTAGAGTTCTTTTGCTATGTATTCCCGTGCTACGATGTGACGTGCGGTCTTTGGTTGTTGGTACGCTGCTAGTACCCCCGCCGCGGTGGCTCAGTCTGCTAAGGCGTTGCGCTGCTGAGCACGAGATGGCGGGATCGAATCCCGTCCGTGGCGGCCGCATACCGATGGAGGCGAATTGCAAAAACGCCCGTGTTCTTGCGTTGTAGTGCACTTTAAAGAACCCCTGGGGGTCAAAATTAATCCCGAGCACTCCACTACGGCATGCCTCATAATCAGAACTGGTTATGGCATGTAAAAACCCCAGAAAGAAGAGAGAACGCTGCCAGTACGCAGCTGATGGAATAAAGACGTTTCTCAAGATGCCTCGGCGTCCATCACAACAAACTGGCGACGGAGGATGGGATACGGCTAGATCCACTGAAGATGGGTACATGGGGTGGTACCGTTGGAAAGCTGCCAGAGTTCGACCCGGACGCAGGGAACTACGATGTCTACCTCGAGCGCCTGGAGTGCTTCATCGCCACAAACGACATCGCAGGATGAAATAAACTGCAGGCATTCTTCCCTACCATTGGCGACAAGGCTTACGGGACGCGCAGGAGCTTACTTCCAAAGACGCGCACCAAGGTGACATTCGAGGACGCCGTAGGTGCACTGAAAAAGCACTACACTCCCAAGAGTTCCGTGGTTACGGAAAGGTATCGCTTTCATCAACGAAAACAAGAGAAGCATAAAAGCGTGTCGGACTTCATCGTGGTTCTAAAGAAATTGGCAGCGACGTGCGCGTTCGGTGCGCTTCTAGAGGAAGCTCCGCGGGACCGACTAATCGCCGGCCTTCTAACAGATGATATACGCTGCCGACTCTCAGCCATGCCAGACGCTGAACAGACCTGGGAACGCACTTGCACCATCGCTGTGTCTACGGAAGCCGCGACGAAAGACACGCAGCAAATGGTCTCGACGAACCGCGAAGTTCTCGCTGCGGGCGTCCCCGACCTTTACTGGCAAAGAGAGGCAGCAGGACGACGCCTACAAGCGAGTGCTGGCAAGAACGCAAGTAGCAGCCAATTCGCGAAGGCTGAAAAAACAGCGTCGCACGGGACAAAAGCTTCGTGTTATTGCTGTGATGAACACCGTGCACCAGATAGTTGCCTATTCATTAACAGTACTTGTTACTAATGTCACAAAAATGGCAATTACCTAAAATGTGTAAAACCAAAGTAGTAAAGCAGCTGGACTATGCTGTCACGGGAAATGAGTTACGCGGAGTCACACCGATAACAGTTCGGGCATGCCTGCTATTACAGTTATGCTAGAACTAAATGGAAAGAAAGTGACCGTGGAGTTGGATACGGGTGCGGCAGTGTCGGTTATGTCCGAATCTGAGTTGGTGAAAATTTTCCCTCTGCTAGCTTCAGAGAAACTAATGTGCACTAAACCACTTACAATTGCACACCTGTCGAGATCAAAGGTGTGATAGATGTTGAGGCTCGATATTATGATCAGTGCTATTAACTGCCGCTGGCCATAGCAAATGATTCCGAAGAAGCTCGGATGCCAACATTGCTTGGTCGAAACTGGCTGAGCAAAACTAAAATTACGTGGCAGGAAGTTATGAGCATGAAGACTGTGACTAAGGCAGTACCGCTAAATGAAAAGTACAAAGAATTCTTTGAGCCGGGCTATGGTGCTATCAAGGGCTTTAAAGCCAATACTAAGCTCAAAGAAGGAGTTACGCCAGTCTTTTGTAAGAAGGAGTTACGCCAGTGCCATATGCTCTTTGTAAGCAAGTTGAGCAGGAATTAGTGAACAAGGAAAAAGCGGGAGTCATGTACAGAGTGAGGCACAGTGCTTGGGCGACGCCACTTGTTATCGTCTTGAATTAGATGAGCTGGCACAAGAATTGCTGATGTTGAACACGCACCTGGGCCTTTTCAATTTCCAGCGTCCGCCTTATGCCGTAGCGTGCGCGCCTGCCGTATTCCAAGGAGTAATGGATCCGATCTTGGGCGGCTTACCAGAAGCCGCCTGCTACTTGGACGATGTCGTTATATCTGGTGAGACCTACGAGCAGTGCTGCGAAAGAGCCGAGAAGGTGCTCGTGCGCGTAAGTAAGCATGGTATAAAGGTCAGCGCCGGAAAATGCAAGTTCTTTCAGCAGAAAGTGACTTATCTGTGTCACCAACTTGACAGACGCGGTCTGCATCCTACTGTGGAAAAGGTACTTGCAATAAAGAACGCACCCAAGCCGGTCAATGTGGTACAACTGAAAGCTTTTGGGCTTAGCAAATTTTTATTCCAAATTCCTGCCAAATTCGGCAATGGTGTTGGAACCATTACATGAGCCATTGAAAGCCTTGTTGCGCAAGGAGACCAAATGACACTGGTCACGTCAATCTGACGATGCATTCCAAAAGTTTAAGGCGCTATTGACCAATGAAAGTGCTCTTGAGTGGTACAATGTGCACAAATACATTCAAATCACATGTGCAGCAGTACTGTCACGCGTGGAGAGTGGCGTGGTGAGGCCGATAGCGTTTGCCTCAAGGTCTCTCACCACGTCAGAGCACAAGTATGGGCACATTGAAAAATAAGCCCTGAGTATTGTCTCTGGGGTAACGAAACTCGATAAATACCTTTATGGAAGAACCATTAATGTAGTAACAGACCACCAACCCCTGACAGTGCGGTTCGACCCAAAGAGGCAAGGAAGCGTTGTGGCTACAGCGAGAGTGCATAGATGGCTGACCTTCTTGGCTAGATATCGATACACAATTGCACACAAGCCCGGGGCAGCGATTGCTCATGCCGATTCGTTGTCCTGCCTGTCGTTATCTGACATGAAAGAGGTGGCGTAAATTTATTGTTGCGCGAGCTACACTGGCCGAGGTTGAGCAGTTTTGCGTGGCTCCTGGAGAGCCGTGCTGGGCTTGTGCGAGGAGCAGTGACGTCACACGGCGCACCACTGGCGCGCCGGGTGTTTGTCCAGCGTTTGCGCTGGGCGTTTGCCAGTGTGGTATAGCCATGAAGAAGGAGAGCGAAATTGTTGCTCAGCGATGAAGAAGAGCGGAGAAGCCTAACTCATCGAATCCCGAAGTAGTTGCCTGGCAATTAGCGGTTGAGCGTAGGAAGACCAAACAGATGAAGGCTAAACGTGCTGCGGAGACACCGGAGCAAAGGGAGGAACATCTAGCAAAGTGGCGTCGCCAGGAGGCTGAGCGACGTGCCCAACCATCTCAGCAGCAGCAACAACAAGACGCCGTCGACGATGTCAAGGCTCGCCGATTGACTGACTATATGGTGAAACTTAGCGAAAGCACCAGTGTGACTCGGACCATCGAGACGGACTTCGTACACAATCCGTTTGTATATGTGTGCGACATGTGTGAAAGACTGTGGCACATGATAGACTTGACGCCGGTAAGTAGTGCCATGCATGCAACGTTGAATTTAGCGGCGCCGCCTGAGTGAGGAGAAACCCTGACGCGGACTTGTACAACGTGCATGAAGTTTCTCGTTAAGCAGAAGATTCCACTCTTTAGCGTTACCAATCGGTATCGTTACCCGCCCATGCCACCAGGTATACCGGTTCTGAACGATGTGACCGACTTAGCTCACGATACGTATATCCTGGCATAGCCGAGCTAAGCCAATGCTAATGTTTTCTTACTTTTCTACTCCTACTTATCTGTCCCTCACTGCCAAAGATATTGAACGTGCCAAAACCCTGACAGGCCCCTAACGAGTGTTCGAAACATGATCTGGCACGGTTGGCCAAAAATTCACAGGCCTGCGCGGCACACGCAATACAGTAACAGCGTAAGCTGGTGGAGCGGCTCAAGAGTAGCTCCAATTTCGGCCCCATGCACAACAGAGTCTTCACGGCAGTCTCTTCGCCTCGTTTTGACGAGAACGATCTGATCTGTCCGCCCGGCGCCGACGGCGAGCTGCGGCCTGTAATGCTCTCTGCACAACAGTCTGCTGAGCCCAATCAAGCCTCGTTGTAGCCGCGCACGTAGCTCTACGATTCGTTTCTTCAGCAGTGATTCGTACCTTGCGAGGAGACGCCATAACGTGTACAGAACAGGTATCCAGAATACGTGGCACACATCTTACATCCTTTGACCCGTGGCACAATACGTTGTTGCTGTTGTAGATGACGACGATAATCGATTGTTTATTATAATCTTCAAAATGGGATGGTGTCAAATAGTCACCTAGCCTGCTTGAGTGAACCAGTTTCAGTTACATGCAGCAAGCAATTGCTATATGCAACTTACATGTCGGGCACGCTGCGTTTGCAGGCACCTTAACTAGATGGCGCCACCATACTGGTGGAGGCTCGGGCAGCTCGGCATCACGTTGATTGAGTGCCCCATCTGAATCACATCCCGTCGTCTGCCCCTACGCACGCTGCGTTTGCAGGCTCCGTACACAGATGGTGCCACCAAGGCGGCGGACACCATCGCGAACCGAAACGGCTATTGGAATGAGCCCATAGCAGCTTACGCTATAAAAGTGTACCAAGTGAGCTGCAGCCATTTTGGGTTCGACGGTTGGAACTTGAATTTGACCATGGCTGCATTGTTTGGACCAACAGAGTCGTAAAACCTGAAAGTTTGCAAACAGGTTCTAGCTCTGTTGCACGAGTTGCATTTGGGAATCACAAAAATTAAAGCAGTGGAACGCTCAATGGTGTGGTGGCCAGGCTTAGATAATGCTGTAAAAAAAGTGGTACGCCACTGTAAACTTTGTCAATCTGTACTTCCTTCGGCGCAGCCAGCACCTTTGTCTCAGTGCCGAGTGAGCGATTCCCCGTGGAATAGAGTGCACTTAGATTTTGCAACTAAAGAAGGGCATATGTTCTTGATTGCTGTGGATGCATATTCGAAGTGGCTTGAAGAGAAAATTATGCATTCAACGACAGCTTCGAAAACGGGGCAAGCTGCTCGTTCTCTATTTGCGTCACACGGGCTTCCAACTGAGGTTGTTTCGGATAACGGCCCTCAGTTGCCGCTGCAGAATTTGAACTCTTCTTGAAAGCGAATGGTGTAAAACAAACGCTCACGCCACCGTACCGCCCACAATCAAACGGTGCGGCCGAACGAACGGTGCAAACTACCCAGAAAGCACTTCTTATGCAGCTACAAAAAGATGAAGGGAAAGGTAAAAGCCACTCATTGCAGCACAGAATCGACAACTTCTTGTTTTCTTACGTACAGCACAACGCCCCATACTTCGACGGGTAAAACACCCGCTGAACTATTTCTGGAATGCAAGCTGAGGACTCGGCTAACGTTGCTTCAGCCAAAAGTTAGGAGTGAACTGCTGGAGAAAGCGGCGAGAGTGAAAGTGTCTGCATATAAGCGGCGGTGCGTGTCGCGGTCATTATCTGTCAGTGATTCTGTTTTGGTGCGCTCCGTGCGAGGTTCTTAAGTGGTTACTTGGAAAGGTGACACGTGAGATCGCCATTCACGTATTTGGATTTTGTTGGAAGCCGTGTGCGATACGTGCATGCCAATCATTTGCGAAGGTCCTTTCAGGGAATAGGCGTGAGCTCTGGGCCTCGTGAAATTGATTTGCGGCATGCTGCGGAGGTGCTTGAGCACAGTTCATCGGAACCGCCAGATGCCCCGCAGGTACAGCAGCAAGCACAACTAGCACTCCGCCCTGACAGTTCCCCACCGATTACCGCCAGAAGGAGCTGCTGAGAGCGACGGCCTCCCGACCTTTGGTAAAATAACGCACAAGGAGTTTTGCATTGGACTCCTGTGGCATTGCGTCAGACGCGCTGCGACGTTGCGTCGAACGCCCAAATGTGCAAGACGGCGCCGCGATTGTGGTTCATGGACTTGACGAGTGTTTGTTGTGCGCATGCGCTATACTGTTCTTTTAACACGAAAGTGTTTTATTCCGGGGTCCACCAAGACTTCACTGACGCATTTCCGTCACGGAAATACGTCATAGAACATAATACAAAGAAAGAAACCAGAAGAAAAAGTTCCACAAACATGCAAAATTTGGGAATCGAACCCACGACCTCTCGGTCCGCGACGATAGATCGCCGAGCGTTTAACCCATTGCGCCACAAACGCATTTGCAGAGAGCTACACAGACGCGCCTTATATATCTAACACTCCTCCGTGTACCCGCGCTCTTGTTCGGGGCGGTGCCGCCGCCTACGAGCAGAAAAGAGAAGTACTGCATTATGACACTAACGCGCACCGACAGTGAACGCTTCGGTGGTCTCACCACTACGACGCCTCGATGCCAGCATTCGAAGGGACGCTGGCATCAAGAAGCACTACCAACGCCACCTAGGTGGCGTTGGTAGTGGCGTTCACCGTACTCAGCACAGCGGAGCGTGGCCTCCGCAATTAGCTCTGAAAATGTTTCTGAAGTTGATCGCGGAGGCTGCAATTACGACGCGCTGTACGCGCTGATTTGACTCGGTGACGATTCAGTTACGTGCTTTGTCTTGCGCGTTGTATTAGTGTGTCAGTTACGTGCTTCGTCTTTCGCGTTGTGCTAGCGTGTGCAGCGTAGTGCAGCTTCCATATGCACGACGGTTGCTCATGGTCATCGACGTTGGTAGTCGTGATGGAGGAGACGTGCCACCAGGCGTCAGCGTGGGTGCATCAACGCCTAAGGGCGCTTTAGCCACAAAACACCAATAGACATTATATATCAATGTGCAATAAACATTACACTACTTCTGTGAAGACACGTTTCACTTTCGTGTTCTATACCGATTCCTATATAAGAGGGATCAACCACATTTTTTTTTCTATATATTCCCGCATTACGATGTGATGTCAGACCTTTGGTTGCTGATACGCTGCCAGTACGCAGCCGATGGAATAAAGGCGTTTCTCAAGTACGCCTCGGCGTCCGTCACAACTCTTACAAAACGTTTGGGAGAGTTGCCAGGTAATGTAAGGGCACGCTTTCGGAAAATAATTTTACCCAAGTGATTTCCAGGCTGCTGCAAGGCTCAGTTATGCTGCGATATTGCATCTTGTTTAGGTTAACGACGTCAGTAAAAAAACCTAACATGCACTAATATTTTATTCGTAACGACTCTGTGATTCAGAGACCGATTAGTATCTAATTACGAGACAGTCCTTTTGCGAAGGGATGTTGCCGCATTGTGTGATGACCGGCAAAGGAAAATTAACGATCCTCAAACAAAAGTTATAACATTGAAGGTTGCTAATAACTCCACGCGCTGTTCCTGCGTTAAAATTAATATGCCCATTTAGTACGCTTCTTCAGTCGAATACTAAGGCCTGCACTTTTCTGTGGGCCTAACATGGTATACTCAAACTGACACAATAACTGCTCAAGCATCCAACACACTCGAGTTCACCAGACATCTTAGAAAGTAATCAAACGGCACTTCAGGCGGGACGAAATAAAGACGGCAGACACAGCGCTTACCAATCTGATCTGTTTATGGTATTGAACGACAGATGATATCTCATGATGTCTTGAGACATCACTTATAACAAGCTTATCGAAAAAGAAAGCTCTTGGCATTAGCCTACCTGGTTTGCTATAAAATCGAATAGGCGCAATTCATTTGAAACGCACATCGAATATATTTAATAATTAAACTAGAATTTGTTATGAATAAAGCTCACGACTGTATAATAAGAAATTACTCATGTCATTCCGGCATCACTAATATCAAAGCATCGCCTAGCTCGTATCACTTGAGAAATGAAAACTGTTGGCCATGTTTTGGTATGCAGAATCATTTCTCAATGTCACCCGCCATTCACAGTGTCTCATAGACAGCTTGCCCACACCGGGCCTACACACCGGGTGTGGGCCACCGGGCCCACACCGAGCCCGGTTTCCGGGCCTACATTACGTTTTGAAGTTCAAGCTCGTGTTTTCGCTTTATGCTCTTGTACTGGATGCCGCGAAAGATAGTACGATGGGTTGCGTTTCCGTCTAGTGTGCCGGACCTCAAATTACATCAGCTGCAGGCGAAAGGCAAGGCGCTCAACTCGGGCCTAAGGCGACCATATCAGATTAGGCAGGATGCTTACAGAGGGCTCGTTGTAAGTGAAAAATCAGAAGTTTACTTCAAATACGTGCACTCGAGCGAGTTCCATGCCACAAACAGCTGGAAGCATCTCTAGTTTATTCTCGAAACAGCGACTTTCAACTTCAATAAACGCTCTGGTCGCGCAAACTATTACTGAAATGTTTGTTTGGCTGTGCTGCGACAATATGGCAGCAAGTTCATGCGGGCTCACTTTCCACAGTACGTTCAGGAGGCTTTGATGGACAAAATAGACAAGCCTTGATGCATCAGACATGTTTTGTTACAACTCGCTGAGATTGGTGATACAGGGTGCACTCTCAAGTTGCGTTTTCATGTGATATTGTAGAACTTGTCCGACACCATTGTTGTAACGACTGACTGTCTAATAGAATGTAAGGATTGACAGGATAGTAATATACACCATTTGCACCGACACTGCTTTTTTCCGCCATTATTGTGCTTACAGAGTCGCCAACTGCGGATATAGATTCGATCAAATATAGTCGGTATTTACCAGCACTCACGTTACATAGTGGGCAATTGGCTTTGTTTAACTCATAGATATCCCATTAGAGATACTAGACTAGGTTCGAACGTACTAATCTTTAGTAGCATGTAATAAGCCCACACATATCAAACAGATCAAACAAGCGTCATGTCGCCATTACTAACTTGTTTATTCTCTTCTTCAATCCCCCCGCTCCCTCCGATGTTCTCAGACTTCTTCTCATTCGGTACGCTTCACTCCCCCCAAATTTTTTATTGATCCCTCCTGGGATAGTATTTAAACACATTTGCTATGGAAGCCGATTCTTCATTTTCGTTCGCGTCGATATACCAGACAGTTTTTAAGTTGCCTTGCTGACTTGCACTTTTCACGACACGATACGGTCCGTTGTAGACAGATCCAGTATTTGATAGTCCCTTTCTCACGAGAACCAAGTCTCCTACCTCCAGCGCTGGTAAGGTTGTGTTTTGCTTCTTATCGAAGTTTCTTTTCATCATTTCACGGTATTTCGCTTGGCTGTCTTCTGTCTTTTCTGTAGGCTGTACCATCTTGTCGACTCCCAAGGATACATCAGCGGGAAGATAAGTTGGTTTTCCAGTAGCAACAAAGAGTGTGTACATCCTAGACCAGTTGTGTGCGATCGGTTATGATGAGATACTGTTGCTTCAAGGCAGCACTTCCATCCTCCCGGGAAACTTGGGTACGTGCTGATGTATTGCTTCAGGTCCCCAATAGTTCGTTCCGCCAATCCATTAGCTGCTGGATTGTACGGGGCAGTGAATCTCAGTGTTGCTCCTCGTCGTTCTGCCCATTCCTGCAGTTCATGGCTTCGGAAGGCTGGACCGATACCAAAACTTTGACGATCCGATACCAAAACTTTGACGATCCGATACCAAAACTTGGACGTTGTCAAAAATTTTGTGGTTGAGCAATGAGATCACATTGTTGACGTCCTCTCTTCCTGGTTTCGCTGCTACCATCCTTCTGCACTTATCCACGCACACAAGGAACGCTTGCGTATTCTTCACACCTTCCGATTTCTTACGGAGTTCGGCGAAGTCTAGGTGGACAACTTCGAATGGTGTCCCTTAATATTTCGGCAATGACATTTGTTGAGTTGGTTGTTTGTATTTTACCTTATTCAGTTGACATTGGAGACATGATTGCACGTACATCTTCGTGTCTCGTTTCATATGGGGCCATGTAAATCTCTTAGCGAGCTTCATGTAGGTTCGCCAAACTCCATCGTGTCCACCTGAATGAGGGCTATTATGGCAGAGATCCAAGATTTTCGGTACAAGTGTGGGAGGCACTGTAATTGTTCACGTCACTGTAGGTTGTAGTGCTTCAGTTCCTTCCCAAAGTTTAGCGGCGTTTATTGCTTCTTGGTGAAATGAAACAGGCGTGACCGCCAACCTCGACATAGCATCAGCGTCTTTCATGGAAGCTCCTGGGTGATGACTGACTTCAAAGTCAAACTGCTGAAGCTCGTTCACCCAGCGTGCGATTTTCCCTTTAAGTTCTGCCAACTTCAAAAGGTGTGTCAGTGCTTCGTGATCAGTATAAAGCTTGAATTTTGATCCTTCTAAGTAGGAGCGGAAGTACCGAATGGCCTTTAGGACAGCGAGGGCTTCTTTCTCAGTTGTTGTGTAGTTTACTTCCGTCTTGGTGAAAGTGTAACTGCAGTAACCCACCAAGCGAAGCTGCTGATTGGCTGCCCGGGTGCAGCCTCGTTGATACAGAACTGCTCCCGTTCCATAATGTGAAGCATCTGTATTTAGTTCAAATAGAAGCGAAATGTCCGGAAGGCAATGCACAGGGTCAGAAAAAATTAGCTTTACCAGCTCTTCGTATGCATAATCGCATTCTCTTGTCCATTGAAAAGGTACATCTTTTTGTGTCAACCTTGTTAAGCACCGTGTCTTCATAGCGTAGTCTCGAATAAATGCTCTGAAATGGCCGGCTAGTCCCAAAAACACGCGAAGTGAATGGACGTCAGAAGGCTTCACAAGTTTAGCGATGCGTGCCACGGACTCTTCTTTGGTATTTTTAGTGGTACCATCCAATACTGGACCCAAAAAGGTAACTTTGCTCTTAAAGAACTCGCTCTTTTTGAAGTTTACCTTTCGCATGGCTTCGGACAAAGCAGTGAGAACATGCGCAAGGGGTTCTTTATGTTGCTGCTCACTCTTAAAGTATACAATGATGTCGTCCACATATACATTGCAGAAGCGACCAATAAAAGGCGTCAGAACTGTATTCATCATCTTCTGAAACCAACTGGGCGAGTTTTTCCAACCAAACGGTAGACGATTATATTCATAAATGTCAAATGGAGTTACAAAGGCGGCGTATTGCTTGGTTTCTTCTTGAAGTGGCATTTGCCAGAAGCCTTTGCACAGATCTATCCTGGAAAATCCGGTCCAGCCGCCTGTTTCGTCAATGATGCTGTCTATCCGAGGCATTGGAAATGGGACCAAATGCCTTTGGTTGTTGATCGCTCTATAGTCAGTGCACAACCTGAGGCTACCATCTTCTTTTGGGGCAATGGTGATTGGCAATGCAAATGGCGATACAGATGGACGAATGATACCAGCATCTAACATCTTTTGAAGCTCCTCTTTTAGCCATGCCTTCTTTTCTCTCGATAGGTTGTATGGCTTTTTCCGGACTATAGTAGTGTCGTGTAATTTAAAGGGGACTTAAAACTTGGTGGTACCAGTAGGATAGCCTCCCAAGCAGAACAATTCCGGGTAGAGTTTCTGAATACTTTCTCCATTTTTCGGCCTGCGAATTCGGTTTGCATCAGTCAAAGGTTTGGAATTCTCTTCATGAGGGCTTACAGACACAGTGTCGTCCCAATGAATGTTTAGCCTCAACGCTTTCATGTCCAGGCGAGAGAGAGGCAAGTCGTATTCGACACCTTCTATCACCAAGGCAAGAACCTCCGCGTACTGCGACTGGTATTTTAGCTTTAAGCTCATCCAATCGCAGTGTTCCTTTTCACGACCATACAAGGACCATACACGACCTCGTACAAGGACTGATCTGCCAGTGAATAGGTCTTCTGCATTTGCTCTGCTTCTCTTGATCGCATATTCTTAAGGTCTAAAGGCTTGATATTTTTGGTGATGAAAGTCACCTTAGCTGCTTTCCATTCCTAGGGCAGTGTGCCCTGCTCCCAATGCTGATTCATGTAACTGGCAAGAGCGGCCAATGATTTGTTGCCTAAAGTTCGGAGTGCTTTGTTAGTAATTCCATCTAGTCTTGGTGCGGATGAGGTGCGAAGTTTGCTTAGTGCGGCCCATACCTCCACCTCTGTGACGGGGGCGTCCAAGTCTGAATTGGGGGTTCCTTTGTAGGTCGGTGTTTATTCCTGCTTTAGATCGTGGAATTATTTGGCTTTAAGAGGAGCTTCAACGTCTATCCCTTGTTTCGCCTAGCTCGAACAGGAGTTTGGTGATTCTCTTATTATTTTCCGAACGCCAGGAGCACGTGTCTAACATATGGCGAATGGAGGGACCTTGAGTTCTTTCTACATAGAGTGCCGTGAAGTCGGTTCTGAGTCCATTGCTGCGACGAAAGCTCGGCAATGTGTTCGGTGACGAGCTGCAGCGTTTGCGCCATTTTCCGTTTTAATATGCGATTATGCTTTTCCCGGAGCCTTTGTTTCTCCATATTCTGATAGGCCTCCCATAGGTGGAGTAGCCTACTGTCTAGTGGATCGCAGATATGTTCTTTCGGGGCCACTTTTTCGCTAAGAGCTACGTCCCGTTGGAGCCTAGAAGCTCATTCATTGTAATTCAGAATTCTTTTGTCGGGTTTTGGAGTCGGATTTCGCGGAACTTGTCCCAGTCGACAATAGGTTTGAGGTAATATTTTGGGCGTAAACTGGCACACGGTAACGTAATTGTTAGAATATAATCATCACTGCCGAGGTTGATTCCTGTGTGCGTCCAGTTAGCTTGTCGAACGTTTTTAATAAAAGTAAGGTCTGGGGTTGCCAATGCGTGTGGCTAACGTGCAATCAGTGGCTAGGGTGCACCTATTTCGCTGAATGTATTCAAAGAGACTGGTGCCTTTGCGAGTGTTTCTCCCCAGTCTACGTGCGGTGCATTAAAATCACCCGTTACCACAATAGGAGGGGAGCTCGCTGTTTGGATGGCCCTATCAATTGTTTTGAATACGGCAGTGAGTTCATCTCTAGGATGAGAATAGATATTTCAAATAAATATGTGGCTTTTCCTGTACGACGCGGGAGGAGCTCGAGAAGAATGCAATCGGAATAAAGGTCGGAGAGATCGCGAGCTATAAAAGATATTTCTCTGGATATATGTGGTGGCCCATGGGGAAGTAGGATGGGAGTATACAGCCTGACAGCCGTGAAGTTTGCATGCTTTTGAAGGCTCCTGTACGGAGATGACATAAGGGGCGGGTGTAGATTGCTGTATGTCAATTGAGAGATTGTCTCGCTTCTTTTTGAATCCGCGGCAGTTCCATTGTCATATGCAGAGTGAAGAGGGGGAGGATGTGGCAAGGGTGCAGGAGGGGGTTATGGTTCCGAAAGCGCTTGAGAGGGGGTGAGGATTGTGGCAGAGCTTCCAGGGGGGGGGGGGGATCGAGCCGAGCAACTAGCACGTCGAGAATATTCTCAATATTATTAAAGCTTTCTGCGATTTGGGTGAAGCCTACGTCAACCGTTTCTCTGAGTTCCCAGTGTTCTTTACGAATTTTTGTACTCGTGCATTTGGGGTACTCATCTGATGATTCGGGCGGTTGCGTTCTTTTCTTTTTGGCGGATTGGGCAGTGGAATCTGTGGGATTGGTCTCTGATTGGGCTGCCATATCAGACTCTAAGATGGAGGTGGAGATAGATAAGGACGGAGAGGCCGTGGGGGGGGGGGGGGAGAGCTGTGAGTGTACCTAAACGTTCCAGCACCAGAGCCAATGTTGCTTTAACTCCTGATTCTCTCTAGTTAGACGTTTGATAGTCCCCAGAGTTTTAGACTTTTTTCTAGATTCGGAGTGTGCTCTACTGGAGCGGAAGGCTTGCTCTCCCCAGCTCACCTTTTCGGATTGGCTCCCGGGGTCCCTGCTCCGGGATTTACTTCATCCAGGACTTTTGATCCTGCTGCCACGGCTTCCGTCTTCGATTCTTGGGAAGGACTCCTTCTCGAGCTGGAGCTCGTGCTGTTGCTGCTTTTGCTGTGTCTGTCGTGGACGAGAGGGACGACTGTTTCCACGTTGGAAGCGTTTCTGTCCACCCTCAATGTGGGCGTCCCCACAGACGACGCTCTCCGGAGTGCAGGGGTGGTCCGCCGGGTGCTTCTGATCACAGCCTGGGCAGGTGAGGCGATTTGGCAGAGGACATAGATGGCATCTCTGGGCGACTTGTCTGCAGTTTAGGCAGGCCTCCACTTTCAGGCAGGCCGAAGTTGAAGATGGCTTAATGGATGCCAAACATTTTCACCGAGGGCGGAAGCTCCTTGGCCATGAAGTGAATGAGCACAGAGCGGCGGGTACCTCCCATGTCCCTGGCCTGCACAATTGGTAGGAGGGGATTCGCCCTGCGTAATTCTCGGAGCAAGTCCTGCGGCGACTCACCACTCCAGGCATGGTAGATGATTCCTGGTCATGACGCAACCGGCGGCATGGAATGCCAGTTTGATGCCGCGTAGCGTGAGGTCTCTCATTTTGGCGTAGTTGGCAACTTGGTCTGCGCAGGAAGTAGATACCATGAAGATATTCTTGGGCAGGGAAGTGCACAAGAGGTCCTCTTCGGTAACCGCAGATTGCCGTCCGCTATTGGCGAGTACTGCCGCCCGTAACTCTCCGTCGTTGCATTGGGCCAGATTGACGCCCGCAGTTGGACGAAAGACGATCTTGAAATCATCGACTGGCAACCATGGCAGTGGTGTTATGGGAAGACGCGCCTCAGCAGTCCCATCGATTTTGAGGGAACGCTTGGAGCTGACGCCGATTTGCTTGCTTGCGTTCCGTCAGCGGACGCCGCTTTGCTTGACTGCGTTCGTTCAGTTTCCTTGGGTTGCTGTGTAGGCGAGTGTGTTCGGGCGTAGAGGGCTTCACGCCATTCCTCCAGGTTGAATTCTGCGGCGGGAAGATCCATGCCGCTCACCTTATGTATGCGATGTCATTGACGAAGATACTCTTACGTGCGCAAGCCCTACTCCGGTGTCGGTGGCGTTACGGCTAGCGAAGCGGCGTTCCACCGCTCCACCGGAGTCGAAGTTTGTACAGTTCCGCAAGAAAGATGAGGTTTGACGCACTCCGCGGCAGCTTCGGCGAGATCTTAGTTTTCAACAGAGACCATTTTTGGCACCAAAAAGCAGTCCAGGTTCTGGAAAAGCTTTGACGAGTGCGGAGCCCATGGGAGGCACGTCAGCCCTGCTCGGCCCCCAAGCGACGTTTTTTAGTTATGATGATGCTATCAGAATAGCCAGACTGTCGGCATAAATGTGCAAGGAGATGGTGCCTCTTTTTCCTTGAAAAATATTATGCCTTCCAAGTAGCAGTC
This sequence comes from Dermacentor silvarum, assembly GCF_013339745.2. Taxonomy (NCBI): domain Eukaryota; kingdom Metazoa; phylum Arthropoda; class Arachnida; order Ixodida; family Ixodidae; genus Dermacentor; species Dermacentor silvarum. The sequence continues at coordinate 151,552,063 of NC_051163.1, read as the reverse complement.
GTACAACGAATACGACCTTGATGCGCCAATTAATTGGTATGACCAATGCATGTTACTTTAAACAGATCGAGAAGGACAAATGCGGCTCCGGTTGAATGCGACGTATACGATGCGTCTGTAAACAAATCGTACGCTGCTTTGGTATTGGCATGTAATGATGTGGAATCTGTGAGGCATGTGAAAATAATGCCTGTTTTGAGGCTTGGGCATCTAAGCGGAATAGAATAAGCGAAGGATGGTAGGTTTGGGTTCCGTAAAATGTGACTGTTCTTGGTGTACAATGTGAGAAGTATGAGTTGATGCGGGGAGATGTGGGCGCGCCAGGTGAGGTGGGGAAGGTAGCTGGTTAGTGTGCATCTCCTGCTCTACTCCGGCGGCTAAGCTGAGCCTGCGCTATATGTTGGTTGCAATCAACGATGGGTTCGAAGGTTACGCGGCCCAAGATAACTGTCGGCTTCGTCTGTGAGGTGTTCTGGCACGCCTATTTCGCGTTAAAGTGCGGGGAACCACGAAGGGGATTCGCTCGCCGCAGCTGCTACTGTTCACTACTCCAGCGTTCTGAGAGCGAGTCATGGTACATAAGCAAGAGAGTACTCAAAACGAGGACAAAGGAAACATGCACTGAACACAAGCGCTGGTCAGATCAACAGCTGATCTAATCACGAATGCTTTTCATGCATCATTCACTGCCTAGCAGACGCAAGCGCAGTTGAAGTGTAAATTAACTCGTTCATTCAATAAATTTTCCAGTTGTAAGTAACACAACAGCGCCTTGTGTTGTGTCCATGTCCTCTTTCGTCTTCGTTGTCAGATAAGCTGTTACACATTTACGATGAATAAGTACCAACTCGCCCAGTTTTCCATCCTTACAGTGAGTGGCCGCGGTCATCGATTGAGGTAGTTTTCGTGTTTGCCTGTGCAGGCGTTACAGTGTGCATGCTAATTTAGTTGTATCCGAATGGTTAAAGCAGTTATGCATATGATAGTTCATGTCTGAAAGGGTGCTCAGGGTGCTCTATCCAACTTTCGCGACGCTACCTGCAGGAACCTGTTTATTTTCCTCAGGGCAATGTGGATTGGGCTGCCTAGTGCCGCGATTTGTTGCTGTTTCGTGAACTGGGCGCACTGCTCAGATCAGCCAGTAAAATTTCGACTGATACGTGATTCATAACTGCACATCCTACTCACCAACAGTGTGGCATAAAGACTAAAAGAACAATTTTCTGAGAAGGAGTCTACAGAAATTGCAAAACGCCATACTCTGACTTAACTGCAAAAATTTTAGTGAGGTCGACGTTCGAAAAATATTAGTACTAGCTTTCATTTCTAGCTTTATGCGGGTACAGAAATCCAACGAATAAACATTGTAGGCATGACGTCCTGTATGCTTCCCAGAGTGTTTTTTAGTACATCCGCTGTAGAGCGCAGACTGCAATGACCCAGCCTGTGCTCCCTGACCTCTTTCTCTGCTTCCTTCCCCCTCTCTTATGTTTGTCGCAGTCACAGGCAAAGCGGACGCGAACTAGGTAAAGAACTACGAATTGCTTGAGCGGTAGGTTAGTGACCTCGACTTAGAGAGGAGCCATTCATCATAGCACAGGTGTAGGCTCGCAGTTGCAACGCGACCAACATGTTTGCTTTCTGGGAAATGTACTTTCTAACTTTCTGGTTTTATTTCGAATGCCTACTATTGCCGGCTACAGTATGCCTCTTCAATACACAGACTTAGAGAACGTAAAGTTTAACTCAGAAATAAACACAGAAAAGTTTAGCATAGTTACTCACTCTCTTTTTACACACACACACACACAACACACACCACACACACATATATATATAATATATATATATATATATATATATATATACATAGTCACGATAATATGTAGTCAACGGGTAATTTAGTCATGAAAGCAGTTCCCCTAGGCTTTCTTTTGTCCTCGTTATCAGTGGTGAGCAACCAAAGTAAGCCCTCTAGATCATATGTATATGCATGCATACCTTACAGGGTATTCCACCTTGCGCACATTTTGCACCAACTTAAAAAAAGGCTTAGAGTATGCGAATCAGAGAAGGTTTATGTCGTTTAGAGTGATAAGAGGATTTACTGACTGCAGGCGGCAGGCGAAAAACCAGCACAGTCACTACAGAGCAACGGTCTAGGCGCCAACAGATTGTGATCTGCGCTCACGCTTTACATCTATGAGAGCGCCCCACTACTGCTTGCTCCCTGTTCTTCTTCTCCATTACAAAAGCCCCGGCGGCGAAAGGAAGCCATCCTAGTCAAGGCGATGAAAGGATGAGAGGGTCATGATGCGGCACGAGACGGCTGACGTGGACCATGTCGCGACCAAGATGGCGCTTGTCCGTGGAGGGGTTGACCGGCTCATTGACATAAGTGATGGGATACCGGTGATCGATGTTGCGGTATGGCACGTGGTACTTGGCAGAAAACTTGGGAGTGAGGCCAGGAGAGTTGAATAATATGCGGAGCCAGAAGAGAAATTCAACGGCAAAACTCTGCACATGCTGATGGTTGTCGCGGTGATGTTTCTGGAGGGCTTGGCTGTCGGACGTGAACGAGTGGGCCAGCTGACGACAGTCTTCTGCATGCTGTGCGACGTCAGAAATTGGACTCAATTTAGAGGCGTCCAGGCGGTACGGTAAAAATATGTCAAGTGTGGATCATGGTTCACAGCCATAAAAAGAAAAAAATAATTCGCTTCCACCTTGGTGAGGGCGCGGCTTGCATAGGCCACAACACTCAGGGAAGCCGGCCTTGCTTTGCACGAGAACTGCACCAAGAAGATACCACTGGTGTCTGTATGTATTTCAGTTGGCCCAGCAGGGTCATAATGGTGTAGCACGGGTGGCGAAGTAAGTAGGCGGCGCAGTGTAGCAAATGCGTCGTCGTATACCGATGTCCAGTGGGAAAGGTTACTGGGGCAGGCGAGGATCTTCGTAAGCGGTGCTACGGCTGAGGCAAAATTTCGGACGAAGTGACGAAAGTAGGAGGCCAAGCTGACAAAGCTTCGAAGTTCTTTGATGCTAGAAGGCTTAGGAAACTTGGCAACAGCACTTAGTTTTCCCGGGTCAGGGAGAATTCCATGTTTGGAGACGACGTGGGCGAGAATAGTGAGCCGGCGAGCCCGAAGTGACATTTCTTCATGTTGAGTTGAAGGCGTGCGTTTGTAAGGCAGCGTGAAATTGTGCGTAAACGAGAGAGGTGTGTGGCGAAATCGGGGGAGAACATGACGATGTCATCGAGATAGCACAGACATATCTGCCATTTCCGACCGTGTAACATGCCCTCCATCATCCGTTCGAATGTTGCGGGCTCGTTTCGAAGTCCGGAAGGCATCACGGTAAATTTATACAGGTCATCCGGTGTCACGATCGTCGTCAAAGGACGATCACCCTCTGGAATAGAGCCCAGCGAATATCCCTATGGCAAGTCGAGGGAAGAAAAAAATCCGCACCTTGAAGGCAATCAAGTGCGTCGTCTATTTGAGGACGGGGATAAACGTCTTTGCGAGTAATCTTGTTGAGGTGCCGGTAGTCCACACAGAATCTAATAGAGCCATCTTTTTTTGACCAGTACAACAGAAGATGACCAGGGGCTGCAACAAGGCGTAGTGACTCCGCGCTGAAGCACGTCGTCAACATGCTCCGCAATAACACAACGTTCCGCAGGTGACACGTAGGGGCGCTCTCCCAAAGGAACGCGAGACCTAGTGTCAATCGCGTGAACAACCGCATTAGTTCGGCCGAGTGACGGTTGCGGTAAGTCAAACGAAGTGCGGAGTTCGTGTAGAACGACAGGAAGCTGCGTCCGTTCAGCCGGAGCGAGGTCGCTGCCCATGAAACGGGGCAAAGAATCGGAGAACACGGCGGAACACTCAAGGTCAGGGATCAGGACGTTTAGCTGATGTTTTGTCTCAGGATAGAAGGGATCAAAGGGTACGATAACATCAGCCTCTAGAGGCTAAATGTGGCCAAGTGTTTCATTACCGTACAAAGTTCTTCTGTTTTGGGTTTTACATGCCAAAACCAGTTCTGATTATGAGGCACGCCGTAGTGGAGGGCTTTGGAGTAATTTTGACCACCTCGGGTTCTTTAACATGCACTGCAACGCAAGCACACGGGCGTTTTTTCATTCCGCCTCCATCGAAACGCGGCCGCCGGGGCCGGGATTCGATCCCGCGACCTCATGCTCAGCAACATTATGGTACAAAGTAAGAGGGCCTGAGTTGGGGTACATTACCAGGAATTTGGGACATCGCTGAACAGCGGCTGTAGCGGCCGCCTCTGAAAACATGCGCGTTTTCTATGTGAGAGCGTCGTTTTTTCCAAAGAAGTAATCATAGAAGCCATCTTTCAAAATATTCCCATGGAAATAGGTTCCAGGCGCTTAGACCGACATCTCATGCAAGCGGTACCATTACTTAGGGCAGAAAAACCCATCCCAAATTGCGGGTGAAGTTTCAAGTATGGGAGTCTATGGAAAAGCCCAAATTATGGAGGCTTTTTTCGCCAGTAAAAAACAATTTGCGATGAACCTATTGCATCGATTGACGTATTCCCGGGGAATTATCTACTTGAATGACTCAGCTTTCAGCTAGTTGCAGCCGCAGCTCTTGAAATGGCAAGAAAGTCGGACAGTATCGGACAGTAACATTCATTTATTGTGACTATTCATACATCACCAGTGTTAATACATGGCATGCACGGATGTCATCGCGGACGCCATATTGGGCTACCAGAAGGTCGAGAAGGGGCGTAAGCAAGGAACATGACAGCCTGACAGCAACAAAAAAATTGCCCCCACCTCCCCGAAGGGAATCGTGAGGAAATGCGAATGCATTTCTTGCGCCGAGAGTACACGGCGTAGTAATTTTAATGGCGTAAATTAATGACGAGACGAGTATTTGTACCATAATCATTTATTTACACATTCATCAGCACCTGTTTGTGTTGTCATTGTACCTGACAGCCATAATCACAGCCTTGTGGTCGCTAAAGTGTACAGTCAAAGGGTCTTTGAGAAGCATGCGCACGTCACAGTTTCGGGTAAAGGGGAGATCAATGCAACTTCCGTGAATGGTAGTCGGACACTTGTCGCACTAGGCGGAGGCACACTGCATAGAGTACTTTGTCCGCATGTACTCCACCAACCACTCACCGCTCTTCTTTCTCACGTCCACGTTAAAGTCACCAACCAAGACGACGGGGTCAGATACTTTGGAGCGCACACACACACTTTCTATAGCCGCGTCCAGTTGCGCGGCAACGGCGTCACGAGCGAGGTTGGGCGCGAGGTACACGGTCACCACAGACTCCGTCTCCGGTGTAGGAAAGGGTGTAGAAGTCTTTGTACGAAGACGTGTCTCGAACAGGCGAGGTGGCAACGGCATGCGATATGAGGTTCCCATACACGTTAGCAACGAGATTAACGCCGTAGTATTCGCCGTCCTTGCCGCTTCGAGAAAAGTAGTACTCGTTGATGGCGTCGTCGGCACCATCGTCACACAGACCACCACTGACACTAGGGCAGACGCGGCGATCGAGGACGAGAAGCGAGGACTGCCGTTGCTGTAGCAGTTCCCAGCGAGACCTCCAGCGAGAGGTGTAATGCTCGGGTTGGATTGTATTACACTTCTTGCTAGGGGTACCGTTGCCGTCAGACATTCGCCTTCACCGACTTCTGCCATCGCCTTGAGAGGCGCCCAGCCAGCGAACGGTCGAGAGTGAGGCGCGCGCTTCACTCCATTTATATATACGTGCAGCGAGCCAACAGGAGAGTGGGGCTTAGGGAGGAGAGAGAGCGAACGGCGAGAGAAGGAGCGGCGAAGCACTGCACCTACCCTTTCCTACACTTTCCACACACGCGGGAGCTCCGCCGAGTTCCCTAGGGTGCCTCGATGCCAGCGCCGCCGTTCAGGGTGGTGCCAACCTTTGACCGCCCCCGCGCCGCCGCTTTCTCGCTGCGACGCCATCTTGAGTCACAGCGAGCGGTTGCGATTGCTTGGTGCCGGTGCTTAGTTCGAAACACAGTGCGCGCGGATGCTTCGCTGACGCTTCTACTTGCTGGACACTGTTCAGCCGCATGAATGACAAGCTTGTCAAGTGCATCGAGTCGACATCACGGGCTGTTGTGTTCCCAAGTGCACCGGATCGACGCGTAAAGGGCTTCGTTGTTTACGCTTCCCCCGGGACCCAGAGCGAAGGAAGAGATGGGAAGCCCAAGTAAAGCGGTATCACTGGAAGGCAACGGATAGCTCCTACATTTGCGAGGTAAGTGTCAAGAAAGTTTAGACTATCGCAGCGTGTTTTCATAATAAGAAAGTATTCTCTGCTCCTCGCTCACGTACCTACGTTCGCTCACGAACTAAGCACTGCACCGATGCTGAGTAGCCTATGGTTTGCGAGCGCGCGTCGCATAGGCTTTTGCCGTTTTGATCAGCGGAGTCTATGCGAGTAGTACTCTTATTTTAAGAACTGACGAAAATGCTTCGCCGCAATAGCCTTACATTAGCTACAAATCGTCATGTAAACCACCTATTTTACTTTTTCACGGGAAGCACACATCGCGTGTCTCTTGTTCTTGTTTTTTTTCCCTCAGTTTCTTTTTTCGCTACTGGTTATTTGGGACAAAAAACGCAGTGCTTCTTCTGGTGAGAGCGGCTGTTGCGTACGTGGCAAGCGAAGCATTGTGATTTTCTCTATTCTCAGCAGATATCTTGCGGATCTCAGGTTGTTACGTTATATAGCTGATTTTTAGACGAAATATTTGTAGCGTGGTGCTCGTAAGCCGATGGTCATTCGTCCTCATTCCCGATCATAGTGGGTACTGTGACGGTCTTTAAATGCCTGTGCACGGTATACCCAGGGTGTAGTAGAGTTAAGGGGCATCATGGGACCAAAATGTTTCGGCGCTTTCTGGCATGGTGTCTGTTGTAGCCTGTGCATTTCTTCGAAACGTTTGAAGCGAGGTAATACAGCATTACTTCTGCGAAAATTTATTTTCAAGCACTGTAATGGGTTCTCTGTATTTACAAGGCAAGTTTTCATATCAATAATCACTTTTGTTGTTTTACTTGTACTTAGAAACACTTTGAAGAGGACCAGTACGAGGGAAATCGACAGGATGGGCGCCGTCTGTTAAAGTCAACAGCCCTACATCATCATGGACTATATTTTCGAAGTGAAAAACATTGCTAATCTGTATTTGGCTGTCTTAGTTTCATTTACGGTTTTTGTACGCGATATGTATGCAGTGTTGTTTATTTTATCAATGTAGTTATCAGTGTTCTAATGGTTATTTATAAAATGTTCTGTACTCGCCATCGATGTGTTTGGCTGATGCGACGTATTCGATGGTAGCTTATGTATTCTGGCTGGATATCTTGATTAATATTACCGCGGTTGCCTTTTCTTGTTTGCATTCTTGTTTTCGATTTATATTTGTGTAATAAGGTTGATGTACTCACTTGAACCCCCCCCCCATGTAATGAATAAATTAAAAAAAAACTCTCACTATCCCGAATTGTGTTCGAGCCTACCTTGCGAATTTTTTTTATCTCGTCTTTCAACATAACCTTCAGGCGCCACCCAGTACATATAATTTTTCATGTACATATCTCTTCATGATTGATTGTACTAGACATTATAAGTAAATGTATTTTGTGCATCCTTTGGTTTCTTGTGTGTACTACGCAAGATTGACATAGACAAGTTACGTTACATGTTTCTCTACAGCACTAACTGAACCTTATTTTCACATCGCAGTTATTTTTACACCAGCTTAATCCTGTCAGCACACAGTTTTGTGGGCAAAAAAAGCAAAATTGCGCTAGATATCGTCAATAATGCAACGAACGCGAAGAGCACGCGCAACGCAAGGGAAACTAACCGCCGTGCGCGAGTGGCTGGCTACGGTAAAGGAGGCGGGACGTGCAAACCAAAATACAACAGCGAAGGGTGTCGCAAACCTTATAATACCAAGCATCGAAGCACAAAAAATAGTGCGTATTTCAAACATAACACGGCATATTAAATCTAAATTGAATTAGGCAACTTGGGGCATGTTCCCGGCGCCATAGATTTACGTCTTGGACCTTCGACGAGTTAACGGCTATTGGTTATAAAGATGGCAGATGCGATACCGATAAAAAAAATCCTCATCAAGGCAAAGCACTTGGAAGTGCGTCGCGAGTAACACTGTTTATGAACAAGCGTAGCTAAGTCTCAGCTCGTGTGACTCAATATGGCGGCGCCAGCGGGGTTGTCTCCACCCTGGACGGCGGCGCTGGGCATCGAGGCAACCTAGAGTTCCCGCGATGCGAGCGCCATCACACGCCAGAGCGCGCTCCTCCTCTCCACTCACTCTCCACTACTCCGCCCGCACCACTCGCTCCGGTTGCTAGGGGCGAGGATAAGCGCGCGCGCCCGCAGCTGCTGCTATGGAAGACGGAGTGAGAGGGGAGAGGTAACACCTGCCGGCGCGCAGACACCGACAGACGCTGACATGCCCCGTATAAGAAATGCATTCGCATTTAAAAGCGCGTCTTGCCTCGAACGTCAGAGCGATAACAATGATAAACCGGTGAAACAGCAACAAAAAGCGCGTGTTTCGTTGAACGTCAGAGCGATAACAATGATAAACCGGTGAAAACAATCGCCGTGAAAGAGCAAAACAGTTTGCGCGTGATAATAAGTTGCACTGACGTCATCGTAGTCACCATCTTTGGGGTACCAGCGCGGTGAGATTTGTCTGCATGACGTCACATGAATACTATCTATAAACAAAAAGCATGCTGAGCTACTATCGCTAGGTTTGCGTCGTGAAGTCGCCTGACCTTGCACAACTTCTAGAATTCTACGTTCCAATATTCCATCAAGAGCTCGGCGCTTGTCATCACGTATAAGATAAAAAGCAGCCTCGCCTTCTGAACGTATAGTCAGCGTCAAAAGGTTTCGGACGCCGGTAGCTGAAGAAGAACGTAAACGTTATTATCAAATCAATCAGATTTCAGTCTGGCGTATTTTTAGTGGGCCTGGGCACCCGCGCGCGCGGACGCGGTTCCGAGACCTAGTCTCGTCTCGCTGTACGGCCCAGAGTTGTACTGTCAGGTTCGAGCTGAGCAGTGCGGTCTTCCAACACGAGTGGAGGCTGGCGGTGGAAGAGACGGAGGTGTCGGCACTGCTAGAAT